>NW_013672264.1:0-41086 GCF_000517525.1 Limulus polyphemus
TCCATCGGGAATTGTCCTATTATCGGTAATAGTCACATCAGTGGTAGTAGCTTCATCAAGGGCTTCACTGTTTCCCTTCTCAAAACCGAGTACAGTTTCTTCTTCGACAATGGCTTTTTCAGGTGACGCATCTTCAGTGGCGTCGTCTGTTTCGTTGTTCACTTCGTTCCAAGAGAAATGTCCTGGACCGTGATAACGCCAAAGCCTGTTGGTATGCACCACCTTATCTGAGAGATGACCCACTATGTCATATGGGCCTTCCCACGGAGAAGACAACTTAGGAGACTTCCCTTTGGTCTTCCCGGGATTATACAACCACACCTTGTCAATTACTCACTACCTACACACATTCCCCCGTCACGTTGTGACCATCCTATATATACCAGACTACCCCCAATCTAGTAAATGCTAGGGCATTCACGAAGGAACAGGATATTTCTAGAAAGCAGGTGGCGTAACACTAGTCACGTGACCTCGCTGACGCAACAATTTTTTTGTGTATGAACATATATATGTTTGATATTACATATGTATGTGGACATAAAGTCATTCATGAATGTTGTATCATACCAATGAATCAATTATACAGATAATACAATTTTCAGGCATCAAATTAATTAAAAAATAAAATATTTGGTCTGAATATTAGGTTGTCAATATGTTAAGTGAAACTGTGGTTAATGACGTGATAGTTCACTAGAAGATGTGGTGGATCCGATATTCTAATTAATGCTGGCGTAAGAACATCTCCAGTCTCAACACTTAAATGTTTTGCGGGTAGTGGATTTCTAATTAAAAATATAAATTAATACTTGATCTCAAATTACATTTCAAGGAAATTTTCAGTTTTACCTGACGTTCTCGGTAATGATAGTGAAGAATATTTGAGATTAGATAAAATACAAATATTAATGAATAGGTGAAATTATCTGTAGAAAGTGGAAGTAGCTTATGTGTTATAACGAAAATAAAGTTGGTGTACCAATTTGTAGTTTGGTTTTGATAGTATGTTCAATCATGTATATTGAAATATTTAATAAGCATGCAGTTTTATGGAATATCTTAGTTGGTTCCCTATTGGACCATTGGTCTGTTAATATAACAACCAGAAAATGGTGTAAGTTTTAATAATAAAGCTGAGAGCATAGCAGTTCTAGATGAATCCTACTAGACTGAAGTATAAACAGGTGCAGAGGAAACAGTTGATATAGGCAATATATATGGGAGTTTATGTATGCCTGAAGAAAAGGTAATTGACCAGGACAACAGTATTTTAGGTGTGTCAGAGCCATTACTACACTTAAACCCACATTTCTAGCTGAACTTTTGACCAATCAGAATTCAAGTTGATTAGGCATTTATTCATCCAGACTTTTCTATGTAACTTAAAATTCTCGACTCTTCTGGCTATTTTGTTTTTGACTCAACATTCCAGAAGTTTCATTCACAATAATTCTGCTTCTTGACCACATGCATTTTGAAACATAAAAGTATATCTTGTACAGGGAGTAACCCAAGTTTCCTAAGGTTCAAAAGGTGATAAAGGACTGTCTGTGGCCAAGTAGGAGCCAATGAAGGGGGAGAATCACCAGACAGTTGAGATCGCAAATATGGAGGTTTTCTTAGAGGTTACTAACAGCTTTATCTTGGAGTCTGTGGATCCAGAAACCAAGCCAGCAGTGTTTTCCAAGCCTCCAACTTCTCCAGTGCCAGTAGCAATGGTAATGTATCCTCTGAAGCCAAGCCTGCTTACTGCACAGATCATGCAGCTGGTACTACTATACGAGTTGAGAGTTTAGGCTTTATGACACAAAGCTACAAGGCTATTTGCACTACACAGTTAAAGCAAAAAAAGAAAAAAGGTAAAACATAGAAGCAAGTATAAAATAAAATGCATATCAAAAATTTCCTTAATTTTATTGTTGAAGCAAAGATGAAAAATGAAATAAAAATTAATGTCCCATAATCTGTAAGGAGGTAAAAACATAGTCAATCAAGACAGAGTCACTGTTGCCAATGGTACTGTCCAATGTCAAAGACAAACCCAAAGATAAAACACATCTAAATTGATAACACTACTGGTAATTGTAGTGACACACACAGAAGTAAAATGTGGACATTTCTAACTTGGTGTCACAAAGTCCATACATAGGTGGAACAGTCCCTTGTAAAAGAAATTGATGGGTAAAGATACTTTGGCCACTGCAGAGCCTTGTCAAGATAGCTTCTTTTCTTTGGTTTCTACATAAAGTAGATGGCCAAACAACAACAGTAGGATTTTTTCGGAAAAACTTGTTGTAATGTTACTCACCCGAATTGGATACCAATATATGAAGCCTTGCCTTTGTGACAGGTCTGAAATCCACACAAGTGGGCCAGTTATTTCTTAATATCCAAAAGAAGTGACATTAAACACTTCCAAAACCTTCAAAGAGATATGCTAGTTAGTATAAATAGCACAATAAGTGTATTTCTTAGCTTCTACATGATTCTGTAGTATGGATTTTGTGAGCAATCACCATGTCAGAGCCCACAAAGTCACCTGATTTCGACCCATCTGTAAAAATGGGAATAGAAGAATGAAATGAAAGGTATTCATTACAGAGAAGATGGTACTCCAGTCAGGATACCTTAAAGAAAATTGTATGTGAGTATGGCTACTACGTGAGTATCACACAAAATGTGTTTTTCTTCCTTTCACCAAAATGGTTTGGAAGATTTAACAATGCTACTAGACCACTGTGACCCGTTGGTTCAACCACTATTCAGAGGTTATGAAGAATTCAAGCTAATTTCAATATTGCACCGAAATGAAGGTTTATTTTGTGATAATTTAATTAAATATTTCAATTCATTCGTGTTATTCATAATTCAAGAAGAGATATTTGATTGTTGATCGGAAGTAAAAGGAAAGACCATTTCATTTTTCAAAAAAAGTGAAGTAAGAAGTTTTGTAAAGAGTGCGAACGGTAGTATGAATGATTTTTTTGACTGAGAAAATAAGCAAACAAACAATCTGAGTTTTAGTAGTATATAGATAGATTCTTCAAGATCTTGTTTTTGTCATCTTACGCCTTTTAATGAAGATGGGAACATTGACAGGGAAATAATCCTACTTTCCGCACAAAACGTATTTTATAAAGTAAATTTAAATCAAAATGCATAGGTCACTTTAAGATGGGGAATAATACTAATCATTTTCAAATAAAAGGTCAAAGATCAATATCACCATTTCAAGAAATAGAAATTTGGGTTTCACCTGATAACTATAGTTCTAAATAGCTATTTTTAATCAAACTTCACAAACTAATTCCTTTTGGGCTGGGAAAGAACTTTATTGATCTTGAGGTTAAAGATGATGACCCAATTTGAGAGGGTTGAAACATGTTGTGTAAATAATGGTTCTCAACTCTTGAATAAAAGTTTCATTATGGTATGAAAATTCATTGGGTTTTGATTTTTTTAAAAGAATTTTATAATATTGTTACAACAACGCAGGTCACGTGACGCTCGTATTACGCCACTTCCTTCTCGAAACTTCATGAAATATCGGGAGTTTACTAGATCTCGGTATTTTTTTATATATATAAGACGGTCACAACGTGACGGAGGGAGGGTAATTGAACTGCAGAGAGAGAATATTGTTGAGCACGTGAGACGTTCGTTGTGAATTATAGCGTTTGTTATAGCGCAACTATTGAAATTAAGTCTATCGCAAAGTTGTATTCAGAAAGAATAAACCAGTTTTATTTAAGAAAGGACTTGTATCGGTAAAGTTTCTTCGGAAAGAATTTTTACGGAAAATTAACTAACGAAAGGAGACGTAACAATGTGAACTCTTCTCCGTGGTATTCTAGTATTAATCCATCAAAGAATGAAGTGTTTAAAAAGGCTTTGATCTTTGGCATTATACTCTGTACAGACATTTTAAAAGTGACAGTTATTCCAAGTAACTCAATAGCAATGATTCCATTATAGGATGTTATTATTTTTACATCAACACAGTGTAATTGTACAAAACAAAACGAAACACTATACTTTTACTGTATATCTACTAAACAAGCAACAAACATTTATTTTGGTCCTGTGTATAGTTATTTAGCTGAACTATTTAGTAACACCAAGGGACTGTACTCTCTACAAGTGTATATACATACTTTTATATATGAACTTTCTTCCACATAGAAAAAATATTACGGGCAATTAAGGCTAGAAATACTAAAGTTGTTTCATTTTAAATTCTAGAAAGCATTTTCAAAAGGAATATAGTGTCATTTATTGAATAATCTCAGCTTCAGTTACTAACTGGAACAAGTTTGCCAAGTGTGTGTTTTTCCAGTTCATGATATGACACACTCAACTTAGATATTACAAATGTCTAGTTTCACTATGTGATGCCATGATCAGCTTACCATATATTTGCCAGATGTTTTGCTTCACTGTGTGATATTACCAACCCAACCTAGATATATATATGTCAGATGTCTTAGTTTAGTCCATGGTATGATCCAACCACGTTAGATATGCGAGGTGTTTCACTTCACTGTGTGATATGATCTGACCACCTTAGATGTGCCAGGTGTTTCACTTCACTGTGTGATATGATCTGAGCGCCTTAGATGTGCACATCTAAGGTGCTCAGATCATATCACACAGTGAAGTGAAACACCTGGCACATCTAAGGTGCTCAGATCATATCACACAGTGAAGTGAAACACCTGGCACATCTAAGGTGGTCAGATCATATCACACAGTGAAGTGAAACACCTTGCCAGGTGTTGCACTTCCGAACAGTTTATTATGACTCATCCTAAATATGTCAAGTACCTGCTTCAATTGAATGATTTGTGATAGTATTAATATTTTTAAGGTGCACATTATTTGTCCAACTAATTAACCACTGAATAATTAAAGGAGGATACCTTCTTATGTAAAACTTGTTTATTGTCTGATATACAGAATGTAATATTTATGGTTACAATACTTCACCAGGTTAACTTGGTGAAATGTTGTAACCATAAATATCCTACTCTGTATATCTGACAATAAATAAATTTTAAGTTAATCAATTATTTCTTAAGTTCAATAAATGTAAATCAGAGAATGATTATGTCCAAAAATAAATATATTTTTACTTTTTTTAATATATCAGTAATTATTTTAAATCAGAATACATATCTGGTTATTTATACTTCATAAAAAAAGTTACCCATTGGTGCAAACCATGGTGTTATGATAATAAATTTAATACCTATATATTTGGTTTACAACTAATTCCTGACTAAGCAACAGTACAATACTGCCATAAGTAGCCTTATATCTGGAGGTTTATGTCCCAGCCCCATCTAAGGAACAATATTCACATAGTGAGACTGTTTAATGGTATATACTGATATTTCGAGAAGAGAGCCTTCAATGTCTTCCTAGAAGTGAGAAACACATATGTGAGAGCATTTAATACAATAATGAGTCCTGAAACCACACTCCTAGCCAATCCAGAGCAATGCTTTCATTGGCAAAACAAAAATATGCCTACGAAATGGAACACATCAACCCAAAATACCATTGCAATGAATTTGAGCATATACCCTGGCACCATTAACAAAGTAAACATGGATTTGAAGTTAATCAAAACCACAAATTAAAAGTTGAAATAAATGATATTTTCAAAATGAAAATGACTTAAGAACAGATAAGTTTAAAATTTTAACTGCAAAATAAGTTAATGCCAACAATAAAAATATAAATTATTAAAACAATTTATGACAAGAAAGCAATATTGTACAAGATATAATATTTTTATAATTTTATCACTGACTGAAGAAGCTATTACTGTGGTTATGAATTTCTAAGTATGACCATAAATGGCCTAGTGATCATAATGCCTGGAATGTGAATCTGAGGATGTATGGTTTGTGACTGAATGATGCAATCACACAACAGTAGCCCAAAAGTGGTGGTGGATGTTTTCTCTAATTCTTTCAAATATACTCAGTTTCATATTCACATGTGAACTTGTTGTAAATTTTCATCACAGCAAAAAACACAATTGTGAGGTAAATAGTTCTGCAGTTGTGACACAATAAAATTTTAAGCTAATGAAAAAACACCAACTCACAAACAACACTTACTATTTTAATATCAAAACTTGAAACTGAATAATTACAAACAGTACATAAAACTTATATTTCACTAAACAAGAAAAAAGATGTGCATTTAATTAAAATCCAAAACTCAATGAGATATGCTCATGTATAAGACAACTGAACAGTTTGTTCTTATTAAAATATCATGGACAAACACAGTCCCAGTGATTTAAATGAACAACAACTAGAGCCAGTAATCCCCACACAATATCTAAAGTTTCAAATAGTTAGAAGAGCCGAAAGTAACATATATTCTGATTGTTTCAGCCTCATAATGATAAAAATTGAAAAACAAACTGAGAATGAATATGTTGAACTGCAAACCACAAACAGTTACCTATTGTTTACTAAATATGCGAGCAATGACTGATTTTCAATTACTTTTTTGAACCTCCAACCAATAGCATACATCATTAATGGCTTATGACACATTCTAAAGTTGCCCAAATGTCAAGGATTCTTCACTGGGTAGATCACGTAAAGTAATTTTTCTGTTTCTAAACTTATTTAAATACTGTCAGGCACATAACATTCCTTCTCTACAAATTTGCAAGATAACTATAATCCACAAATGGGTCTATACTTAGCTTTCTTAAAAGTGACTTCTCAGGGGATGAAGGAAAAAATAAGAAAAACACAATGATACAGGATGTTTCAGGTGGTGGTTATATAGGATAAACTTCATTTGCTTCTGGAAATTTGGAAACAATTCATCATGCAAGCAGTTTCAAATGCCATCTTCAAGTTAAGGTATATGGTTAAAACTTAATTAAGAAAAACAAAACATGAAACATTAAGACACTGACTTTATGCTTTGTAGGTAGCTGTGTCTGACATACAGACCATTGACAAGGCCCAATGCAAGCTTCAAGATGTTGATGTTATGGTTTGAGTGTCATTGCATCTGACATACAAACCATTGAGAAGGCCCAATGCAAGCTTTAAGATGTTAATGTTATGGTTTAAGGGTAATTGTATCAGACATACTGCCTATAATGCTCAATGCAAGCTTTAAGATGTTGATGTTATGGTTTGAGTGTCATTGGATCTGACATACAGACCATTGACAAAGCCCAATAAAAGCTTTAATTAATGTACTGATGTTATGGTTTGAGGTTAACTGTGTCTGGCACATAGACCACTGATAAGACCCAACACTAGCTGTAATTAAGATGCTGACTTTATGTTGTGAGGTTAACTGTGTTTGTCATTCAAACCATCAACAAAGCCCAATGCAAGCTTTAAACTGCTGACATTATGGTTTGAGGTTAACTGTGTCTGGCACATAGACCACTGATAAGACCCAACACTAGCTTTAATTAAGATGCTGACTTTATGTTGTGAGGTTAACTGTGTTTGTCATTCAAACCATCAACAAAGCCCAATGCAAGCTTTAAAATGCTGACATTATGGTTTGAGGATAACTGTGCCTGATATACATGATACTGAAAAGGCCCAATAAAAGCTTTAATATGCTAACATTACAGTTTGGCATTCTGATGAGGGGTGTGTATAGGCTGGCCACACCCTAAGCTAGACCTGTCAATGATAAGGTATATCAGATTATGTTTTATCAACAAAAAATAAAAGATAGAGACCCATATATAAAAATGAAGAAAAGAATCAGGAAAGAAAACACTCAGTTCAGAGCTTTTTCCCTGAACATTTCAAAGTAAACGACTAGAAATATAACAACAATTACTGAACAGTTGAGCAAGTTCTGTTAACTGGTCACCACATAATAAATATTTTGTAAGTTTCCTCAGTGTTAAATTCAAAACAAAAAATGCTGTGACTTCATTAAACATACCATTATGACAAATATTGGTTTTTTACTTGGAATACAGTATTTGGCCTTCTCCAATCAGTTTGGACCCTCCGTATTTATCTTTACTCATTCAAGCTCTATATCACAATTTTGCCCTCAACATAGAAGATGAGTCATTATTTGCGTGATTAACTTTTCTTTCTTCAGTAAAATAATAATTTTGGCTAAAGTATCTGAACTGTCTAATGACGAGGTTAATTCTACAAAAAGCTAACAACCAAATATCCACTCAGAGAAAATATTTTAGACCAACTTAATATCCCAATTCAAAGTATAGGTTTGTATCTTAAACCATTTACAAATGAACTTAAACACTGCAACAATCATATTACAATATCATCACAATATAATAACTTCACTGTGCAGTATCCACCAAAAACTTTGTAATTTAAAATGGTTTTGAAATGCCAGAAATTAAGCTTCTCAGCATTTATATTATAACATGGTAACACTTACTACAGTGCTTTAAATTATTATTATTAAACAAAATGACTGGACAATCACACCACATCAATGTTTGTACAACATGTAAAATGCAACAATACTATCTTTATTTTAAAGTCATAACATACCATCAAATATATAAACTTTTTCATAACATCAAACATTATTAAAACATAAAAATCAGAAAAAATTATATATTTTTTGGCATTGCTATTACTTATGTAGCTGATCTTATAAAATGTAATTTTTCAAACTTTAGAGGACACTACAACCAGTTATATGACAGAATAAATTATGGATTCATTTTTCAGTTCACAATGTGATAGCTCACACAAGGCTTTTTTTCACTCAGTGAATAGTACACAGACATTAACTGTATGGCATTACAATTGCACTGCTTCTTTTATCAAGCAAGATTTACATAAGCATCAACATAAAACAATAATGATAATACAAATGACTCATTAATGCAACAATTTTTGTGATATTTTATTTATGCATTGGTCTTCTATTTAAATAGGAAAATGATACATAAAAAATGAATTTCCATTCAGAAGAAAAGCTTTTCAGTCTTGTTGAAATTCAGTTTAAAATGTCATAAATTCCCATATATATTCAACTCTTCCAGTTTATGAAAGATATATAACAAATAACTGGATAAAAAAATAATTTAACAATGTAGCAATTGAAAAATGATTTCAAAGAGTGGGAATGAAAAAGTCTTGAATATCAAACCAACCAATGGTACATATACTTCAATGGTATTTTAAACACCACAGAATACATTCCTACATTTAACCATTTCTTAACATGATATTTATGAAAGGTTCATCTGTTACGTTAACATTATAATTCTCTTCTTCACAGATTTTTACAAGATAAAGATTAAGACTATGGCATACTGATTAGCACATAAGTTTAGTTAGCTTAAATCATATGTTATTTATAAAATATTCAATGGCTTATGTTTTTGAGCATATTTTGTCTAGTTATGTAAAAGATACATAAATGAAAAACTAAGTAACCCGAGTGCTTTTGAAAGATAGACCTGTCTTTTTCTGCAGAAAAGTCATCTACCTTCTGATAAAACTCAGTGGTTTCTTAGTTATCATAAATGTTAAAGACCTAAAAACCATCTATTTTATTCTCAAGTCATATCGAAAATAATCTATGATAGTTTTCCTATTATCTCCAAAAGTTTAGTAAATTTATAAATGCTAAATCAATAGAAAAAGTCTTTTAACTAAGACATTTCGGCAAAGTAGACATTTTTAAAAGTAGAAATTCCTTTATAGGGTATTAAAACTGTCTAGTGATGAGCAATTGAAATCCTTTAAATGCCATGTGAGAGAATGAAACAAACACAATATTGTTATCAGATCTGTCTGAGAATAATATATCTAATAATTTCCTACAATTGGTTTGATACAAAAGCAACAGATGAAATAACAGGAAGTCTCACTTTTTGTTTATATGTTTCCACAGAACCTCCAAGAAATGTTTTGCCATATTATCTTTTAATACTGTACATACAAACTTGGACAGATACTATCATTTCGGTAACTGCAAAATGTATATATCCATTACAAATTTGTTACTTTATTATTATTTTCACTCAGTCTTATTTTAAGTTTTAGAGAAAATTTTAAATGATTTACTCACAAAATTAGTTTACAATATATGTATAAAACGAAATACTTAAAATTACTATAACATTTGAAAATGTTATTTTTACATAAAAAAAAATATACTGAAAATGTTCTTTTCTAAATGTTTATGTTAGAATCAATAATAGCCAATGAGGAACATTACATCTTTAGTGTTCTCAGGAGGTCAAATCAACTTTAAATCTGTACCTACAGGTGTTAAGTGATAGAGTTAGAATTTATGTTGTAGCATATTAAACCAAGACATTCAAGCAACAACTCATGAACTTGACCTCAATAGTTATCATTTTAATATAATTCTATCCTTTTCCTTCATTAATTGTTGAACAACTGAAGATCAAACTTTAAAACAACTTCTCCTGTTTCAACTTCATACAACAGCAAACGTTGTGTGACTGGTCCCATTGTTTCTTTGGTGTACTTGTGTATCTCCGCAACTCTGATCTCAGTTCTACCAAGGAAGTCTTAAAACAAAAGAAAATGGGTGATACTGACTGAAAGTCACAAATTACATTTTATTTAACCAAAACACAACAGCTTTCAACTTTTCTGTAAAAACTACATGTAATTAAATCATGTTAAGGCATAAAATAGCTATCAGTAGAAGTGAGAAAGTATTTTAGGACTAACGCACATGATAAATTATTATACTTCCTTATAGACGTTTCTTATCACATTCTTCTTAGTAAGAACAATTTTATTAATCCAGAAAGTGTTTTGCTTCATTATTATGTAACAACAGGAGAAAGATGTGTTCCATAAAATATTAAACATATTTGTATACTATCTGAATGGTGTTTTGAGTTGCCATTTACACATCACTGTGAAATTGTATTTATTTTTGATTTGAAAAGTGGTGAACTGATTAACAGATTGGGCTTTATTTTTAACATTGGATATGTTAGGTAGCTAGATATCTTCAGTATTTCTTCTGGTATAAAAAAAGAGCAGAAATTTGAGTGGATTAACATGATTGTGCGTGTAAAATAATGACAGCTGACAGAACTAGAAACTGTAGTCTTCATGAGATCCAAAATAATGTTTCATATTTAGTAGAGTTAGCCTAGTTCTTGTAGCTGCATGGTGGTACATCAAACCACTTGCTAGTTCAACAATAGTACTTAGTCTATTTTCATTTCAAATCAGAAGTGCCAAGTTAACTCATTAACTGCGGCACGAGCAGCTCAGTTACCATTTTCTGACTCACAGATAAAACTGAGTTGCCATCAATCACACTAAAATGGTAATTATCGTCATTTGCATAGAATTATAGTTATATATGTGCGACTGACGGATATTTCCGTCATTTCCAGCTGAGTCATAGAACTTCGATGACAGAAATATCTGTCATCCGCAGTTAATGGGTTAACAGTTCACTTTTTTTTTGTTTGCTACAAATCACTGCATTGAGAAATCATTGGATTAATACTCTGGTAATATAACTTATTGACTAGACTGGACCTATTACAGCTAAAGGTATATTAGTATTTCAGGGGCTAAAAAATGGGATACATTTTCAGTTTCTTTGTTAAAAAACTATACATCCAGTTGGAGACTTTACAGTATAAGCATTCTTTAATCAGTAAATAATTTTAATAAATATTTGATAATTTTTTAATTGCAATATTTTCTTTAGTTTTGTTTTCTTTCAATAACACATTTACTTTCAATACCATGAAATCTTCTTTATAGAAATTCTGTCTCAACCATAAACATTCTGCAGTATTACAATACATTGGTGATCAACTTAACTAATGTAAATAATATATTAAGCTGATGTACTCATGTTTGTGTAAACATGAGGATGGTTAGAAATTAGGAAGCGTCCAACATACACTTTCACAAATTGATCAACAGTGTTGAAACATACATCACGTAATACATTGTACAAGAAAAGTTGATCAAAATGTACAGTAGCATAAATGGTGCTAATTGTGAGTAACAGACAAAATATGAAAAACTTCTATAATAATAATAAAAATGGTGCATGTGAAATAATTATAAATGCACTGTACCATTTGGAGAAAACAGATCTCTATCAAAAACTGTTATACACAATACATCTTGCTTCAGGTCTTTCACAAGAAACTGCATGGAGGAGTTCCACTTTGGATTGATCGAATTTGACACAACTTTAGTTTTGTGTACCTGGGAGCCCATACTGACTTCACAATATGGGTCACTCTGTCCTGGAACCACCAAAAGGTTGTATTATTCATTACTTAACTGAGTAGCATATGGTAGCCAAATATTAATACATATAAAAATCGTTAGTATTAACAGTATATATTAAGCTTAATTCAAAATACAGGTTATGTCAAAACAAATAACTATACAGCTTATTCAGATAAAACATAAAAATATAGCTATATTATGTACATATAGGTATCAGTTTCAATAACCATTATTGTGAGCACAGAGTTTACATTAGATACATATTATCATGTAGGTTATGGTACATATAGAAAAAATTATTGAAGACTTATGTTAAACACACATTCAAAAGGATATTACGATACTTATATGAAAACATACAGGTTAAGTTAGATGTTTATAAGCATGGAGGTTATATTGCATACAGCAATTGAAATAAGTTAATAATATGGGTATTATGGGATTGCTTTCCTTATACTGTGTGAAAATGAATTTCACTGCAGTATGGTCATCAACCAAATCAGACAGTGTCACATCAGTTTAATGCCTATAAGAGTAAAGGCAGTCATACTATTCTCAGCAGTAGTGTGGTTATGCACTTATGATTCTTTGGACAGAAATACCACAAGACAAATAAGCAAAAACCAGAGTTTGGCTGGTGATGAGTACTTCATGCAACAGTTTGAGTTCAAATTTCATGTTTCAGAAGGGTCTGTATGGAAACTGTGAAGAGGATCCGTGAAATTAGTACTGTTGATAACAGAAGCAAATGGGGTAGAAAGTCCAGACTCTCTGAAATTTATCTTAAGTAATTCAGAATATGCTTTTTACATGATAAACAACAACTAAGTAAAGGTCTTGTTAATGAGTTAGCTGTAAGAACAGGTGTAAATATTACCTCCAGAATAGTATGATACACATTAGCACAAAGAGATTTTAATTTAGAGCTGGATGATCAATAGACATAATCAATTACCTATGAACATTAGCACCAACTTTTCCCAAATTATTGATACAGCCTGCAGCACTCCATACCCATATAAAAAATTCAAACAAAATCGTATCTTCATACTCATGTCATGCTTATTATATTTTAATCTTGTTGTACATCTTCAAGGTGCTCAGCAGCACTCACATCAATAAATTTTGGGGGTGTTCAAGCAACCATACCTTCCACAGAACTGGTAACGGAGCAACAATTACATTATTTAGTATCAAGTAAAATAATTGAAATTATGATTAAATCGATTAATGTTACAAAAATAATCAACTAGTATTTCTAATTATCACTAGGGGTGCATATATCATCATAGTAGTCGATACGATATGTATCCAGATACCTTAAATACACACAAGTTTTACCAATGGTTTGTTACAAAGTTTGACAGTCTTGTCTGTAATTTATTATCTATATTATTAACATTGCATTATTTAAGTACTTTACAGTGCATTTTCAAATTCTCAAGTTTGATCAACTAAATTGCAACTGGTAAGAGAAGTAAAATAAAAAGTTAATATCTCACCATCTATGTTGTTATTGTTAATTTGTTATGTTACTTTGCATGTAATGTTTTTGATAAAAGAAATGAAGATAATATGTAGTACTCAATAATCATTTTCCTTTACTGAATAATTAATTTTTAGCAGAAATACTTTATTAGAAATTCTGATGTTATAATGTTTACTTAAAGCTTGCCAAATTTCGTGAAGATACATAAGCCATATCGTATCAGATGATGTAGTGATACAATTGTATTACGGCTTCATGATATGATACTCATATTGTATCACTGTATTGCCACGCCTTTAATTATTACTATTTTGATTATTCTAACTAATCAGTAATCAAATTTATAGATAAATTAATTTATGTAATGAAAACAATCAAATAATCAAAATTATGATTAAATCAACTAATGTTATGAAATAAGTAACTAATCAAAATTAGTGTTTCTGATCATTACTGTTTTCGATTATTGGCTAGTTGGAATAATCAAAAACAGTAATGATATTATTATTATTTTTAATTAATTAAAGTTTGTTCAGCTTAATCAATTAGTGTCAGAACTTGTGAAAATAATCAACTAATCAAAATAGGGGTTTCAGGTTATTATAACTATCCAAGTAACTGATATATTGCCATTTTGTTTGTGTTGTTAAACAAACAGCTAAACAAAGAGTTAATTGTGTTTTGTATATTGTGTTTATTGAAACCAAATTTGTAGAATTATTTTTTTTTCCTTTTTAAAGTTATGTAGGAGTAGCTTAAAATTTTGTTTTATACATCTACTGAGAATAGTTGATTACTTGAATATAATTGGATAGTGAGCTCAATGATTAATTCATTACCAAATTCCACTAATATCATATTCTATTTGAATGGTTGTATACCTGCTCCACAACCACTGCTTATGAGAGATAACTCAAAGGGAAAGGCTGAACTGGGCATCAGGCTTTAAAGAATTGGATGAGAAAAGATCTAGGAGGTTGCTCTTTACAGATAAATTCAAGTTGCCTAGCAACAGTCAATGATAGTTTATATAATGGTAGAGAGGAGAACAGTATCAAAGTCAGTCTGAACCATGTACAGTGAAACAAGCAAGGGGACCAGTACAAGTGTAGGTTGCATCTACACAAAATTTATGGTACCCCAATTACTGACAGGACAGAACAAAGCAAAACATGAGGGATTTTATCATTTGCTTTGTTCTAAATGTAAATACTGTCACTCTAATTTTTTTCCTATACCAATTAGCGATTTTACCTGAATAAAAGGACTAGCTCAAAACTGTATATCAACTTTATGGAAATACAACTATTTTCATTTTTGCTATCTTTCTGGTGAATATTTTCAACAAATTTGTCCAAGTCATATTATTTTTACCATGGTTATTACCCGAATATTTTCAACAAGTTCATCCAAGTCTTATTATTTTCACCATGGTTATTATCTGAATATTTTCATCAAGTTCATCCAAGTCTTATTATTTTTGTACCTTTATTTGACTTGTTTTGAATATATTATTCTAAAACAAGTGGATTGTGTGCTGTTTGTATATTGTTCAAATTTATGGCCAACAAATCACAGACACCTACTGTAAAGAATCCAGCTCCATAAAACTTACAGAAATCAATGTGATATAGTTAAATGGAAGGACATTCCAGATTGTAATTGAGATAATGGAACTAGTGATTCTTCTTATCAGCAAAACATAGATACACCTTAGTTTGTTATAAGTAACAGATGTTTATGAAACCAGAGATATATCTAGCAGGCATATGAGAAATATTGCACATGATGGTGATAGGAGTTCAGTGTTATAAAAAATTAAGGAATTCCCCACATGAAGCAACAACTGGAGGAATAAAAAAGGAATACATATCAGCCAGAAGTGAAGCAGCTTTCTATACAAAAGTTAAATGGCCCAGTTCTGTTCTCTACATATGTACTAGTGAGCCACTACAAAGAAATAAGCAGATAATATCAAGACAGCCTATCAGTAACTGAGTGATACTTATAGTTGTGATGACAGATAACCAAATTAACCAATCAAAAACCAAGAATCACATGTGATAGTTATGATTTTGAAATGTGATCAAATTTTCTAAAACAGCACAAGTAGTAAATTTAAAGCACATAAACTGATTTTTTTGGCAATTATTGATCTTCTTCCAGACATTACTCCTCAGTGGATTCTCCAGATCATCACCTTCCAACTAGAGTCCATATTCTACCATGGCTTTATTGCAATCAACTGAGAACATTCATTGCATTAACTCCTTGTAAGATGAATTGCTATCCCTAGTCTAGTCTCATTACATAGTTAGACAAGTATGTATCATGAATGAAATTGCACTAATGATGGAAATAAGATTTAATAAGATTGACAGAAGATATAATAGGAATGTTGAGATGTTTAGTATAAGACTTGTTATTTGAATATTTCTTAAAGAGTGTAGGTATGACCAAGAGTTTAAGCAGAATCCAGTTAATTGATAACTTGTTAGCTATAATTGATATATTAATGCAGACATTGGAGAGTTTAATAAATGATCATGCAGTTGTAGAAGAAAACAGTTTTGAAATCAATGTAGACAACTTCCTGAATTCATTCAATTTGGTGTATTATGTTTTGTGCTACCTAGTCTCTGAGTGAATTTCTTTATTCTGAATGTAAATGGGATGGCCTGTACTACACTTCCAGCTAATACATCAGCCCTTTTTCCTGTTGAGTGATTCATCCATTTGATCTCATACCAATTGGATTACACCCAATGGGGAACTCTCCATATCTACCTCTCCAATGTCTTGGGACTGGGGAAGCAAGGATTCTCTCATACTGCACTAGAAGAAAATTGGAAAGAGGAATTCACTTGTTGGAAAGGTGCTCAGAGAGAATAGGAAACATCACATTTGCACACAGTAATGAGTTGTATAATGGGTTACTACAACCAAGGACAGCAGTCACTAGCCAGGTATAAAGGCAGGCACATACCAGATGCTGTCATTTTTTTTCCACCTAAAATATGGCCTTTGTGATATATATATATGTACATATATTCTGTGGGAGTATTATGAAGCAAGGACATTTAGATTGAACATTTCCTGAACTCCCCTGATCAATGTGGATTTTGGAGGAAAAAAAGTATATATACCCTGTGAGAAATGACCAACCACTATATCGGTCCCATCATTTCCAGTTCATATACATCAATACATAACAATGAATACAAAGGAGCTATTAAAAAAGTAAAAAATAAATTATCAATACTCACCTCACTAGACTTTGGAAAGATTTTAGAACGGTGACCTAAAGGAGTTGAAACCCAGATACAGACAAAACCACCAAGTGATGTAACAGGACACAAATGCATCAGGGTTTGTCCAAAGTATGTTGACAATGAAAGAAGAGAGAAGCTGTGCGATGATGAACCTGATGGGAGGTTATCTGATAATTTGGACAAATCCAACCAGTTAAATTAAAAGGTGGTAAGTCCCAAGTAGAAGAGGAATCTTATGCCAAGAAAAGATGATGGTGATCACAACATAGAGCAGTTTATGCAGGATAATACCAAACCTTCCACTCAGAAAATGATTAGGTTGGAATGACTGTATAAAGAAGAAATGGAAAGAAGGGTGTATTGGAGGAAACATTCAATCACCCTCTTGAGCAGCCCAAGTTTTGGGGAGAAAGGAGCAGTTCAGGAATAAAATCAACCTGTCTCTGTGGTAAATATAGCAGGTAACTTCTACGAAAAAGTTCAAGTGATGGCTCCCATAAGCAAGAATGCAAAGAAAATATGTCCAAAGCATATCAAAAGAGATGGAACCAATTTGGGCACAGAATGCAATTTGTCAGAGCTGTAGAATCTGGGATTGGAGACCAAAAGAATGAAAGCTAGGTAATGAGAGGAGTCAAAAAGGAAGTAATGATGAAAGTGGTAGATGGAAGAAATGATAACAGAAAATATCTGAATGGATCATAATAAAAAAATTAGAAAGAATATGATGGCAAACTTGGTGAACAGACAACATTAAGAGGACACGGAAATAGAGAAACCATTCATCTGGAGATCAGACTCTGGAAATGAACCAGGTGTCTAGAACTGCACCCGACATTAACAGAGGCATGGATTGAAAGGTCTTATGTGTTATAAAGCACACAGAAGTTAACATTTTCCTAAACTAAAAATGTATTTTAGATATATACCTCTACTCACAAAATAGCTCTTCTTAATTAGGACTGCCCTCTATAGGCACACATTTTAAATGCTCACCATTAGCCATCCACCTCCTGCTTCTGCATATCCACATTTAAATGATTATGCAGCAGCTCTCCACCAATAGGAGCATGATACAACCCCTATCGTAACCAGCTCCCCTCTTCACATTTGCATTCATTATCACTTCTGTATAGGTCATAGGACCTACACCACATATCACTGGAAGTGAGGAGGCTGGGTGGAAAATTTGAGAAGAGGTAAGTATCAATCAGAAATACATTTTCAGCTCAGGAAAATGTTAATTTCCGATATGAGGTAAACTTCTCTCACAAAATAGCTAGAATCCCACATTGAACTGGGGGAGGGTTGGTGAACAAATGGTCCCCCTTTTGAAGTACTATTAACTCATTTATGACTTTGTCACAAACATAAAAGGTAGAAAAATATGAAGGAATCCCATAATACATATTACCTATTAATGGGACCCCTGGGTGTCGAGTGGCTAGGGCACAACAAACCCTAGTGGTAGTTTGACTTCATCCAACACCTGGCAGCATTTGGAATTGTACATCAGTTCTGTGATAGGTGGAGGATCACCTATCTCTTCACCTTGAAACAGAAATTGGTAGGGAAGATGAGCTTCCATACCAAAATATGCCTCCACTTGCATGCATTTCCAACCCAACCAACACCTGATCTGCCATGAAGCGACATCCAGCATATGGTAGAAAGGTGGAAAACCCCTGTGGGATGATATCTCTGGTCCAAAACCTGGCAGCATTGGATATGTTTCTTCCAGTCCATGGTAGGAGGAGGATACCCAACAATAAATAAGTGGGAATACATGTGCTGCAATCAGCTATAACAGAAAGCAGATCTGCCATGAACCAACACCCAGTAGATGGTAGGAAGAGGGACAACAAACCTGAAGTGCATTTCCAGTCAAAAACCTGGTGGAATTTGGCATTTTCATCAAGTCTCAGGTAGGAGGAAGGACACTGAACAGAACATACGTGAGAACTTACATAGTTGGAGCATCTCCAACCAACACTTGACCCCAGAGAATGGTAGGTAGGAGGAAAGTCTCAGCCTGAAGGGCAAACTGCAATATATATATATATAGTCGTTATATGGTGTAGTGCTTTAACCAAAACCTGGTGGTATCTGTGGAATTCTACATTAGTTCTGCAGTAGGAAGGGTGTCACACCACTGACATGATTCTAATTGTGAATGGACCTTCTCTAACCAACCACAGACCCACCAGGAATGTACATCTGGAGGATGGTAGGAAAGAGGAATGCCACAATGAGAAAAGGCAATCTGCTATACATATATTAATATGGTATACTACAACCGAAACCTGGTGGCACCTGGAATTATACATCAGGTCCACGACAGGAAGTGCTATCAACACCTGCAAAATGCCACTGCTTTGTTCTTAATATAACTGGAGACAGTGTAATAGGTGACCATGATATCCTATTTTGAAAAGCAAAACTACCATGTCGATGGAGTCAGTCAACCAACATATGGCAGCATCTGGAATTCTACATCAGGTCTGAAGTAGGAAGGGTGTCACACTATCGACATGATTCTAATTGTGAATGGACATTCTCTAAGCAAGACCAGATTCACTGGGGATGTACATCTGGAGGATGGTAGGAAAGAGGAATACCACAATGAGAAAAGGCAATCTGCCATATATATATATTAATATGGCATGCTACAACCAAAACCTGGTGGCATCTGAAATTGTACAACAGGTTCATGGTAGGAAGTGCTATCAACACCTTCAAAATGCCACTGCCCTACTCTCAACATCACTGGAGACAGTGTAATAAATGACCATGATATCCTATTTTGAAAAGCAAAACTACCATGTTCACTGAGTCAATCAACCAACACTTGACAGCATATAGAATTGTATATCAGGTTCATGATAGGAATAGTCTCATTTTTAAGAAGTGTCAGAAATTAGCAGCAATCCTTGTATGCTTTAACCATGATTGTCCATGTGTGTATAGACTGGGAGGAATATATTTATGAAGCAAAAGACAATTAGTGGTCCTACAGAACACTCCATCTCGACGGTGTGAGCAATCTAATCCTCCAATGTCATTGGTTCAGCATAAATGACAATTGAACAAAGACACACAAACAACACCTGGCAGCATTTGAAATTGTACATCAGGTCTGCAGTAAGAAAAGCTACAACATAATTGACATCAAGCCTTGTCACAGGATGGACAGTGCAGATTTTCCAAAAAAAATGATACCTGGTCAGGCATACTTTGCCACAGAGTGGGATCCACAATACACTAGCAAAAGGGCCCCTGTAAAAAAATAAATAAGAAAAATATAATACTCACTGGTCATAACAACACTGCAGTGTGTAAGATGACAACTGGAGGTAAAGGAAAATCTACTGAGTAAGAAATGGCAATGTGATGTAAATAATGTGAAACAAGGTATGAGATGTAGTCTACATACTGGCCCCAATGATGACCTCCAAAGGAAGATGGAAATAAGTAGCCAGGGACATGGTAAGGTGATGGATGTGATGAGAAGATACCTTAAAAAGGGAATGCTTTTCAGGCAAAAGGAAAGAATACACCTGCTTAATGAACTGGCAAATTCAACTTGTTAGGGTACTGGGAGAGAGGTCCTAGGACATGGAAAGATTCCATGGAATAAACATATGGTTAGGGAAACAACATAAGGGTGCTGAGCGAGTAAGATACCACTGAATAGTCATAAATGAGGGAAATGGAGGATAAGTAAAAGGGAGAAAAAGTGGAAATACCTTCCCTAGCATCAGAAGTCTTGAGCAAAAACGAATGGTCAGGGAAGAGTAGAATGTAGGAACTGTGGAACATCACATGATAAGCGTTAATTGTAAAGATCTCAGATCACTGCAGACCACAAGTCAATAATATAAGGAATAGGGAACTTAAGGAAAAGAGATACAGGAAACACGAAGACAAAGGTTCAAATGGAAGATGAGCGAAAGCGTGAAGGACAACATAGATATTCCAATCTGGGAGACACAGGACATGTAGGATGGGAAAGGGAAAATGAACGAAACAATATGCAAGATTGGAAGACAAAGGAAAACTCTGTAAATCTGAATATGCAAGATAATGCAGCTCAATCGCCGGCAATTGAGGAAACTGACAGTCCCCTATCAAAGAGCCAAGTGAAAAATACAGTCAAATGTGGTAGGGAAAGTTGTGAAGGGTGATATCATTAGTGGAGTGACCAGCAGCAAAACTATACTATTATGCTGATAAACCACCCAGGATGGACAATCACTGAGGCAACAAGCCTGGAAAATCTATATTGTCTGGCGTGGGACTGGACCAGATAAAGCTATAGGGCAGGAATGGATGGATGGATGAGATACGCTTGATTGAGGTAGACGAAGCAGCATGAGAGAAAATGGCAAAGGAAGGGGAAGTGACATCAAAAGCCTGTGCAGAAGTAGAAACTAATTCTAAGCAGGCCAAAACAGAGTCACTAGGAACACATGACACATAGTGGTATGATTTAATGAAAAGATCCTGGAAAGAAGATGAATAGGAAGATATGCATAAGGTAATATCCTTTGCAGTATCGACAGAAAGCATCTACAGTTTCAGCCAAATTTGAGGAATGGGAGACCAAAAACAGAGAAGTTGTGCATTGAAATGTATGGCAAGAGCATCCACATCCAGAATACCCCAATGAGCACACAACTTCCAAAACATCTTAGGAGTATCTAAGGGATCCTAAAAGAGGCTCCATTGGTCGAGTAACACCCACAGGAGGTGATGCATGTGGGTACAACATAGAGGAATGAGAGCTTCGAGAGATAAGTCTCTTGTACAGTAGGAGAGGAAAAGGCCAATAGACTGCAAATGAGACATGCCATACACTGTAAATGAAGGGGAGAAGGCTGGGCCTGACTGATGAGGGAATTGAAAAACACATCCAGATGAATCAGATATTGTGTGAGTGTGAGAAACGACTTCCCCAGCTTGATGAGCCAACCCACTCTGGCAGCCTCTTGAAAAAGAAACTGAGTATGAACAGTAGATTCGACCTGAGAGGAAAACAAAAGTAGTCAGTCATCCATGTGATGGTGGAAAACAAGGCCTCTGGTATGAAGCAATCAAGCAAATGACCTGATTACTTGGCAGAAGGAGCCAAGGCCAGGCCCAATGTTAGAGCCCCAAACTGATAAACCACGACCCTGATAACAAAACAGAGGAAATGCCGAGATGCCTGGGAGATGGAATGTGTAGATAGGCATCCGAAATGCCGACCTTCATCATCCACAACCCACGAGTGAAAACCAACTTAAGTAAGACTCCAACATGAATTTGGGTATGACCAGGAAAAAGTTCAGGGACAATAAATCAATAACTAGTTGCCAATCTCCCGTCTTTTTGGGTATGGCAAACATGGAGTAAAACTTTGGCTGAGAAGGTTCCCCAAGTTATATGGCCTATTTCTAAAGTAAGTCCCGAATTGCCTCCTTTAAATGCTGGCAGAAAACACAGAGAGACACAGAACCAGGTGGAGGAGGTTGGGATAAACGGGAAGCTAAAGAGGATAATGAATTATGCAGATGAGAAAACTTAACTCGAGCCTCCAATGAGTTGGGAAAATTCCCAAACACCTCTACATGTCAAAAAGGTGCCATGCATAATTCGTGCAGGGAAGTAGCAGGTAAACCAACTTGAAAAAGAATGGTCCTGACCCAGAAAATCCCAATAGCATATCAGCTACGTCTGAACAGCCAGGGTTGTAGATGAAAGGCATGCCACTGTAGTAAACAGAAGACCATGAACACAATATGAAAACCCTTCAGGAGACAAGTAAATTGCCTGAATTAGCAAGTGCATAGTCGATAATGCACACAGAATTGTGGACAACACTAGTCTGATACGGGAACTGAGGTAGTGAGAAATTCACCAATGCATTAGGGTTTGAATTCTACAATGTAATGTGAGATTCCAAACATTGGAAATCAACATAAGGGAAGTAAGATCTATGAAATGCATAAGCATGATCTGGAGATGTATGAGGTAGATGACCCATACTAACCCCTGACTGAAGTTGATACCCAAAACACTGGGTATGAACCCCAACATCAGGTGAGGGAAGGAACACTACTATTGGCCCATATATTCTTCACCAAAGGAGGGCAGGTTGAGAATAATGGGAAATAGCAGATAAGGATAAGACAGCACAAACCTGATTAATTAATTCCACAAAGGGCGAAGAAGGTCTAGATAAATCCCCAAATAACACTCGCGACTGGGAAGCACATTCGGGGGGGGGGGCAGGCTATTCAAATTCACGTCCATCCTGTCAGACACCCGAGGAGCAGACATGACAGAATATTCCTCATGAGGTAAAGAAGGTTGCATGAACATGGACATTTTTCATCAAATACTTGCCGTTACGTCTTTGGCTGATAATTGAGTACTTAACCCAGTAGCAGTGGTTGGGATACTCACAGCAGTAGTAACAGCTGTGGTAGTTGTAACTACCTAAAACTGCAAGTGCTCAGTGACAATTCCTAACTTGAAGCAAAAAATTATATATGAAAAAAGTAAGAAAAGTTGGAAAAAGTAACCTTTTACAATTCAAAAATACGAAAAATTAAAGAAAAACGAAGTCTGCAGTATAAAGGAAAGCATCGACATATTTACGAGCAAAAACAAGAACATCTATACAGTACTATTGCCAGTTGAGAAGTGATTAACTCATGCAAACATGGACAGGGTGCTTCTTACGATAGGGGTTGTGTCATGCTCCTATTGGTGGAGAGCTAATGCATAATCATTTACATGTGGATATGCAGAAGCGGGAGGTGGAAGGCTAGTGTCGAGCGTTTAGAATTTGCGCCGATAGAGGGCTGTACTAATCGAGAAAAGCTATTTTGTGAGATGAGGTAAGATATTGTATCAGAAGCACAATGTACAACCTGTATTGCAGTAACTACTAGTAAGGAAACTCATATATGTATGATTAGTGGAAGCCCTCAGGCTTACCACTGAGCCCTGGGTGCAAGATGAGATGGGCAGGATGTCAAAAATCATGTTGGAGTGAGTGAGCAACCATTATTCTAAACTTCCTGATACTCAAAGAAACGTGTGCCAGAACAAAAAAGATCAAACAAGTTCTCGACAATACAAGCAGACACCTCCTAAGACTAGATATAGAAGAAAATAAATGAAAAAAGCACCATCTAATCAAGACAACTTGAACACAACATTCTGAACTTCAATGAAAACATTTTTACCACGAACATAAGAGCATTGGACATCTTAAACATTTATACCAATTGCTATACATCCAACCTGGAAAACATCAAGATGAAACAAGTTCAAAAAGTCAACAAACTTACCGAAAAAAAGATTATACTACGACCATCTACATAGTTCATAACTTCAGTTCGTGACAAGTAAGTGATACAGAAAACAAAATCTTTAATCAAGGACTAAACTTCACTATACAACGTAGAACTCTTCCAACTGAAGACATAGCTGCAACTTTAGACTCTTCTACACAAAACCTCCCAAAACGTATGCCTGAACAATTTTGATACCAAACTTACCCCATCCTCAAGAATGTCATGAAACCTAAACCTAACATCACTAAACAGGAATATAGTGCACTGAACCATCTAAAACGGGATGATGATATAAAGATTATACCAACAGACAAAGGAAACAGTATAGCCTCCTAGATAGATATCAATGATTAGGACACCAAGATCAAGCATTTACTAGACAAATACCAATACAAAAAGATCACCATTGACCCTACAAAAAAAAACTGAGAGACTCGTCAGTATAATACTAAAATAACTCAAGAAACAAAACTCAATCAACAAGAGTCTAGCCAAAGACTTAAGGACCAACAAAATCGTTCCTTCTCAGTTTTACAGACTGCTTAAAGAACACTGAACTAACATACTTTTAAGACCCGTCATCAGAGTTATAAACTCACTTTACCATCAACTAGCAAGCTTCTTAGTACCTATCCTATCTCCACTATGACGGAATACTGAACATCAGGTTCACTATTCAAAATATTTCACAGAAAACTACACATCAGACCCCAGGATATTCTTGTCACTTCTGATGTCACAGATTTATTTACCAATGTTCCAATTGCAGAAACCTTTTACATCACCAGACAATGACTGCTGAATGACAACACTCTACCAAACAGAACTTACAAGAAGATAAATTACATCATGGAACTAACAACTATTTGTTTACAGTGTACTTACTTTCAATACACCAAGGAATTCTGTGAACAAACGGACAATCTAGCCATGGGATCATCACTCTCTACAGTCTTAGCAGACATTTTCATGGAAGACTTTGAAGAAAGAGCCTCTCATCCACACATTTACCACCACGTTTCTACAGATGCTACATTGATGACACCTTTGTTACCTGGACCTATGGTCATTAAAACTTACCAGCCTTCCTAGGGCATCTAAATTTTATAGACAAAAGAATTCAGTTCACTTTGGAAATAGAGGAACAAAACAGTCTACACTTTCTTGAAATATTCATCAGCAGACAAGGAGGAAGAAGAAAAATCACCACAACTGTACACAGAAAACCCACCCACACTGACAGATACCTACACCTCCAGTCCTATCACCCAACCTCGGTACAACATGGTATAATCCAATGTCTGAACAAGAGAGTATTTGGGATGAGATATCCATCAAAACAGAAGGCCAAAAGATCATAGTGTTCAAACAGAACAGTTACACCTATGCCTTCATCAAGAACTCCCTGAAGAACACCACAACAGAAAGAAAAGATATGAAGAACACCACTACTACTATGTACCATTGCTACATGCAAAATTTCAACGAAAAACTCAAATGTATAGCCAAAAAGTTCATCATAGACATCTGGTGGAAATTTTATAAAACAATAAGATCTATTCTAGTGAAAACCAAACAGAAACCTCCTTATGAAAAAGACAAAAATGTGATTATGAAATTCCATATTACTGCAACAAAACATATGTTGGAGAAATGAGAAGACAACTTGGGACAAGAATAAAAGAACATAAAGATGGTACAAGACTTATGAAAAAATTCTGCAAATGCAGAATACACCATGTCAACTGGACACAAAATAAACTGGGATAAAACTAAAATCATTTACACAGCCAAATTTTGGAAGATAAGAAAAATTAAAGAATCTTTCTACATCAATACAATAAAGCCTTCAATAAACAGAGAATCAGGATTAGAGGAGAATAATCTATGGCTACTATTAGTTGAAGCCACATGCAGCCATTCCACCAATCAGAACCAGGAATAAACAACCAATCACAACATGCATTTTACAATCCTCCAGGATACAATAAAAGACCTTTAACAATTTATACACACTGATACATCAGGTGTGAAATTTTCAATAGTGCGAACATGCTTTTCCTCTATGTTTTTAGTCCAGTATCACCTTGTACAAACAGTCCTTATCAGGACTAAGTGTTCACAAAGTGTAAATGTGATATATACGCTATTGTGACTTGATTAATTATATAAACCTAAGTGCTTAATTCTTTTGTTAGTAAACATTTTTCAGGAAGCTGTATCTTGCTAATTGACATACCGATGAAGACCAGGAATAGGACCACCTGATCTACTGGTAAGTCACTGTCAACTACCAACCAGTACCAGCTGCTGTTGGAAACCCAGGATTGCTACTCATTCAGCAAGCAGGAATCCTTGGAACCTGCTTGTTCAAGTTAAGATGAAGACTCAACACCTATGAACTGATCAAACAAAGCCATGACACAAAGCTCAGTTACAAGCCAATACCAGATCAGCAACCAGCCAACCAAGCCTGCTTCACCTATTCCAGTCCAGACAACCTCCACATTTGATCCAGCCCAGCTAGTCATTCCACCAGTTTCAAGCCAAGCAAACTGACTCCACTGTTCCTGCTATGCCAGGAAACACACCTAAGATGCCACCTGACATCACCATTGAGGGAATTCCAGTTGAAGTTTGCCAACCAGAGATAGCAAAGGAACTACATAGACCCTTCCCAATGACTGCTTTTATGCACCTGCATCACCTGCTGAGAGGAGGTGTTATCCTGAAGTGTCTACAGTGAAAGGGATATGCTACCATCCTGAAGCCCTGGCCAGTCTCAGCTTTCAAGGTGCCAAGCTGTCAGTACACGTCTCTGGAGACCAACTCTCTGTAATGGACCTGGAGATTAAAGAATCACCCTGGATTTGACACCACCCTAGACGAAGTTAAGGAGGATCTGGCTGCCCAGGAGATCCACTCAACTGAAATAGAATGGATTAAGTCATCCTGGACTGGACTACCCACTCCACTAGTGAAGATTACAACTATGGACACAAAGAAGACCAAAGAGACAATCAAGTCAGGAGTCACCCTTTTCTTCACACACCACCAACTAGAAGTAGCCAAGGACAACGAATTATCCAGTGCTCAAGTGCTAATGCTTTGCACACACGATGACTGCCTGTATGGTGGCAGTTTGTTGTGTCTGCACAAAAATAATTATTATATAAGAAAAATCTTAGTTACTTTTCTCAAACTCTCTTATCTGACACTAATGAAATAATTTTATGCCAAACCCATTCCCCCAATTCACTGATAATTAAATTAGTTAGCATGTATGTTTCACCAAATGTTAAATCCAATATAAATACCATTCAAACATATATAACCAGTTCACCAATACGATAAGCACTGGTGATTTAAATAGCAAACATAAGGACTTCAACTTTCACGTAACATACAGTAATGGCAGAATATTACAGAAATTTTTAGAGGACAATAATCTAATCTAATAACATTTTGACTCACACATATATTAATGGATCCCAAGACATTTTGGGCTTAGCTATAGTCCCCACCACAATAACGAATCATGCACATAATTTTTAGGTCCACTGTAACATTGGTGGGGACCACAACCCCATATCTTTTACCATGTACCCACAATGAAGTAATATTTCAATATCAATTACCACAAGTCTACAATTACATACAATCAGATTTGACAATACTAAAGATAATATCACTAAACGTCTACCAGATATCAGTCAAAGTGCTAATAACCACACTGAAATACATGACTACATGCACTAGATTATAACTGCAATAACAAAAGCAATCAAGGAAACTATACCCAGCAAAAAATGCAACCTTGACTTAAACGCTTGGTAGCATACACCTGAAGTTCATAAGCAAATCTTATGCAGAAGACAACTCGGACAAGATTTTATCCCCACCTATGACACTGCATTAAAACCCCTGATCAATAGTAAAAACTATAATATCAAGAAACTCGTAGAAAAACAGCAATATAACAATTGGGACAAATTCATATCTGGACACAGCAGTTTTCTGGCATTAATTCAAATCCGTCGCAAAAAATCATTTGCAAAACAGCATTACTATGATAAAATATAATAATAAGATAGCCTCAACCAACAATCAACAAGCAGATCTATTTGTCGAATATTTTAAAAGCACATTTGAATCTAGCTTCCTTTGACGCAGCACACTTTAACCATGTCAATGATCAAATAGAAAATAATCCCAACATTTGTACGCCAAAATTCCCAATCTCAGTCCAGCAAACTAATAATCTGAACAACATATTCACTCATTTCATATCACTTATGGAAATAAAACTAAACTTAAAGAAAATTAAATGTAAGGAACCAGGAGAAAATGGCATTAATAGCATAATCCTGAAACATCTCTCTGAATCAGTTTTATAACATTTAAGTGCAATATATAATATATTACTCCTATCTGTAGGCTTATCAGCCTATTAAGCACGCTAGGAAAATTATTGGAAAAACTCATTACCAAGAGACTGAACTGTTACCTTGAGGCCAATAAATCTCAAATAATAACCAAAATGCAGACCATAAGAATGGACAAACCACCTTGTCAGGCTGACTGAATCAGTCTACAATGGATTCAGTAGAAAACAAACTACTACAGCTGCATTTCTAAATGTTCAAAATGCCTTCAATTCAGTTTGGAACAATGGATTAAGGTACCTGTTACACAAAATTGGCATTCTGATCCTCATAATATGCTGGATATCATGTTTCCTTACCCACCTTACTGCCAAAGTTAAGATTAATGATGCTGTATTGCTCCCATACACGCTAGTAGCCATAGTTCCACAAGGATCCATTTTAAGCCCCACACTACACAATATATTTGTGAATGACATACCCTTCCCCTTTAACGTATACACAAACCTTACAATATGCAAACGACACAGGCATTTGGAGTACATCAAGTAACACTCGTACAGCAATTTCCAGGGTTTAAGTTACTCTCAACACTGTATCAAAATGGTGCATTGCCCTCAATCCCACCGAAACACATGCTATCACGTTTTGCAAGAAAATAAATAAGTTTGGGGAAAAAATTAGAAATTTAATGCAACAAATAAATAATAAAACAGTCAATTTCTCCAATAATATTAAGATTTTAGGTTTAACCTTCTCTTACAGCTTATCCTGGCAGAAACACTTTAATGAGATTGTCAGCAGAACCAGTGCAAGAATTAATTACCTAAGACATATCAGCAGTATCAACAAAGATTGCTCTGCCAAAACCATTATGACAATCTATAAAGCTTACGTTAGACCCTTATTTGAGTATGGTAATGCTGTAACTTGTAACATATCAGAAAATTAATATAAAAAATTACATTCTTCAGAATAGAGCAATCAAGATAGCACACAGACTTCCTAAGTACACACCACCAGAATATCTTCATTCACTAACAGAGCTTCCCATCCTAAAAGAGTGTTTAATCAAACTTGCTACCCACTATTACAAACACACTCCAGCTAGAAATACTCAAACACAAGAATTTACCCAAATAGCATCCACTCTTGCCTCATGGAACAGCTACACATCCCCTCTTTAATTTTATTAACAATATCATGACTCTAGGGTAGTGTAAATAAGTTGTCCATGTAAAAATTATATAACCAAGCCTTTTTATTTTCCGCTTTTGGCACAAGGCAGGTATAATTTTTTGGCACCTGTCCAGTGAAAGTGGTTTTCTCCATATACTTTGGTTTCCCAAACATCAATATTTCAGCTATGGGAGCTATATATCTCAGGCCCTGAAAAGGACCACATCTTGAATGCTTAATCATGATCTCAATTTAATCATAATCTCAAATTATAGAGATAATATCAGTAAAGTAAATTTCAATCTGAGTAAAAAATAAATAAAACAAGTACTTTCCAGTCGAATCATTTGCTCAAACATTCATAAATGTTAATCCTAATAATCAACTTGTTTCTATCCCTAGTCCAGGCACTTGCTTTCCAGTGTTACATCCAGTCACCAACTCTAGTACCTCTACTCAGCTCTTGATGTCATCCAACACAAACATGGACCACATATTTCTGTTTCCAGTCACAGGATGTTCAAGCCTCAGTCAACTATAGCTTTCCTTCTCTTTGCTTTCTTCTTGCCTTTCATGGCTTTTTCCTGGAATGCTGAAGTGTAGTTAAATACTTAGGTAATTAGTATGCCCACCTTAAGAAGAAGTAACCAACCATTAAGTGCTCTCAATTATTCTCAAGACCTACTGGTGTGCATTATACCTCCTGTTAGCCAATACTATCTTTTATTCCTGTTTAGGATTAATTCTTAAATTTACACATTGGGGCTGAAGAGAAAATACAGTTTCTGAGTGCCCCTGATTGTCTCTCAAACCTCTTCACGGTTTGTGTAATTTAAAACCAAAACTACTGCTAAGTTCATTCATTCATTCACACACACTGACCTACATCTCTGCTCATCACCAACCACCACTGGTAAAAGACATTCATCTTGCCTTCTATTAAAACCTTTGTGTCAGTGTTTCTAAACATGATTATAGTCACTAATTATTCTCATATGCAGGGTTGAAGACGAACAACTGTTCTGAGCACCCCTGTTGGGAAGAGTAGGCAACTATCACATTGTTTATCTTCCTTCAAACTAAATTCCTGCTACGATTAGTTTTTTCACACACTGATCTGAAGACAAAAAACAGAAGACTTTCAGAATGTTGTTCTCTACTCTTGTGTTTTTCTAAAATAGGCAGTTGCCACCCATTCCAGTGTACTCATAATGAATACTCTGCCTAAACAATCTATCAAACAGAAATTATTGTTGTTGAGCTGCATCAGTTCAAGATTCTAAGGTATATGAAACCATTTGAAAGAATAGGTGCAACACATAGATCCCTGTGAAAATATTGAGGGAAGCAAATATCAGAAAGTAAGGTATCCTGATGAAGTACATCCCAGAAATAAAGGAACCAAGTTAACTAGGATACTGTGTATTTTTTTTATTAAAGGAAAAAGAAAATCAAGGGCAAGATGAAGAACAGGCGCGTATGAGTTTCTGCCAGTAAAGCTTACAGGGTTGTGATGTAATACCATGAAAAAAGTTAAAGCATGGAAAGATAAAAAATTTAGTAAGTAAGAGAAGATGAATAAATGGAGAGTGAGATTGAGAGACCAAAAGATGACAAAAAGCAGATCTTCAAGCTGAAAGAACAGACTCATGGTATGGGGCTTATGCAACAAAGTAGTCTTGAGATTCTGCAAATAACAGATGTAGAAAGAGAAAACAAAAGACACATACCCTTGAAAGTGAAGGTGGGATTACCAAATCCTTATTGGAGAGAGGGAACTAGAAGCAAAAGAAGAGATGGAAGCAATGTTGATGAAATTCATCAAATGATGGGGCAGCTAAAAGTAAGCAGGGGTTAGGACCTCTTAATCCAAGAATGCAACCAACCACCTGGTGCATGATGGCAGTAATGTCTCTGACAATCAGTGTCTCCAGTTACCATTACAGTATTGGATGACTCCTGTTAAAGAGTGGCAGAACCTTGGGAGGTGACAGAAATGTGAAAACATGAATGTGTAATCCAAATGATCCCCAAAACTGACTCATTTTACAAATAAAAATTAATTTTGAATGGATGAGATGTAGGGCTAATAATGACATCAAAGAGTAGCTAATGAAACCTATATGCTAAGTTAAAACAAAGAAAGCAGGTACTGTCAAAGAACCTTTATATAAAGAGACACTTGTCCATGAATTTGATTAAAAGAAAAAATCAAATTGAATATAACGTGAATCAAAATTTCAACTGAAATTTTTAAAATTGGTGACCTTCTTTCTTATAATCAAGATAATTAAAGAAAAAAGACTACACTATGAGTGATAAGGAAGTTTAATAACTAGAATGCTGTTACTACCTAAGAAAAAACACATCTTAACAAAGCAGTGACAACGAAAGAATAAGTTTTTATTCAAATTTTAGGTGATTAAATGATAGGCTGATGCGGTACATGTAAATAATGTGTTGGGGTGGAAGCTTGGTAATAGCTCTTTGTTGTGCTGAGGTTAGTAACGTTCCTGAAGTAGTAGGTATGTCTGTATGAAAAGTATTAAGTATGTTTGTATCAGAAGTATTAGGTACATTTTTTATCAGAAGTACAATGTGTACTTATATTTTGGTATAAGTACACATTGTACTTCTGATAAAAAATGTACCTAATACTACTGATGTGAACATACTTAATACTTTTCATACAGACATAGCTACTACTTAATCCTAATACAAACATACCTAATACCTTTAATACAAACATGCATACTTCTGTCACAAATATACATACTAGTTTTTAGTAGTATGTATATTTGTGACAGAAGTATGTATGTTTGTATTAAAGATATTAGGTATGTTTGTATTAGGATTAAAAGACATGTTTGTATCAAATATAGTAGGTATGTTTGTATTAGGATTAAAAGACATGTTTGTATCAAATATAGTAGGTATGCTTGTATCAGCAACAGTAGATTTCCTTTAGCAAAAGTACTAAGGTATAATTGTATCAGAAGTAGCAAATATGCTTCTATCAGAATTAGTACATATGGTTGCACAATAAATATTATGCATAGTTGTGTCAATGTAATAGGAACATTTGTATTGGAAGATTTATGTATGCTTTCCAGTAGTATTAAGTATGTTTGTTCCATTATATTAATAGTAGTAGATATGCTTATATCAGAAGTTTTAGAAATGTTTGTATCAAACGTATTAGGTATGATTGTAGCAGGAATATGATGCATGCTTGTATCAGAAGTAGTAGGTATTTTTGTATCAACATTATTAAGTATATTTTTATCAGCAGTTTTAGATATTGTCATATTTTTATACCACCATGATTCTTTACACTAGATGTCTGTGATTAGTAAGTGATAAATTTCAAGAATAAATGGACAGCACACAATCCACTTGTTTTAACTCTTTTACAACGGGTACCCCTTTAAACACTTTTCTGCACAAGCCACTGTGTTACATTCAAAATTTAATTAAACACCTTTACTTTCAATGTATGTGAAGGAAATTAACATTATAATGTATGTTATGATTTGAAGTTTCATGTTATCTAAGATTTAAGTCCTTTATTTCAAAAGAAACCTTTAAAAACTGCTAAAACTTCAGATGTATTGTCATGTGACCAACATGCTATGAAAATTCTCTACTTTGGCACTCTGTATCTTCAATCACTAAATGGCAGTTGCGTAGATGTACATCTAGATTATAAGATGCTTACATAACCTTTCGACTCGTACATTTTAAAGTTCTCACAATGAATGCAGTTGAAACAAGAGATAAATTTTGTCAACCTCTGACAGGTGCAATGTCCACCTTCAACAGATTTGTTTGAGCTTTATAGCCTACATGTAAAGGTTACATATGTATGTGTATAGTCATTGGAAAGAGCTCATTTTACACTATAATCTGACAACTGTTATTTTGAAATTGGTGGGCAGTTTTCGTCATGGAGTACACGTAACTGACTGTAGTATTGTTGGCTGCTTAATCGACTATAGCATTTATGGTTGTTTATAACCTATATTTAAGAGATACAGTTAAATTGTATTTAGGTCTTACTTTCATATTTTAGTTAATTGTGTATTATTTATATTTTAAAATGCATAACTGAAAAGTTTAAACATTTTTGATATATATATATATATCATACTTTGCATTAGTTCCCAAAGCTTAAGATATTATGTGGCACCCGAAAATTTTTCTGAAGGTTTGCACATGTCTGCCAGACACACTGTAGTATGCCTTGAAGGCACCTTTGACTTATGTTGAGATGAATAAAAAGTGGTAAAGGACAAGAAAGGAAAAAACCTGAAATTACGAATATGACCAAAACAACATATTTAAAGATATTCTACAAAAAATTAAAAGGTATGTACTTTTTCTGTTTGTTAATTTCAATCATTTCACTACACTATACGTTTATAATAGCTAGAGTTAGTGATATGGTAGAGAAAATGAAAAATAAAATATAAACATTTACCTTAAAAACACTTTTGATATTCATTTACGAGGTTCTAGAGGTTATGCAAATGAAATATGAAAACTATAAGATGAAGAAAAGTATTTTTATACTAAAAACGAAAATTACTTTACACTTGAACTATTTTAAAAGTTTAAGTGTAAATAACTACTATAGATAAATAACATTTTTATTAGAAAGATGTACTTAGAATAATGTCATTCTTTGTGTACAATATACTTATAAACTTTAACAGTGTCTTGCAAGGTTTTGTGAGGAATGCACAATTACCATATTTTTGTTGGATAAATGTCCTTCACTAGTCGAGTGGATTGTAATCATGTCCACCCATGCTTAAAGGTTTAAAATAATATATTCAAAACATGTCAAATGTATGTACAAAAATTCATTACACTACTGGTTATCACAGTTGTATAAAGAGCTTTAAATAACTGTTTCCTTTTCAACAAAGTCCACACAGGCGGGTTCAGTTACTTTGGAACACCCTCTGACAAGACAAATTATTCTCCTCTATCTCTGTTTTTCAAACACAAGCTGTGAAACTCAATTTCAAAATTGCCCATTATAGCTAGACTTATAAGCCGTCTAACTTTACTTTCACTAACTTGGTGGCTTATATATATATATTGCCCAACTAATGCCGAGAACTTTCTACAAACTACAAGACGTTATGATGTAACAATATACACTTACAACAATGAGAAAAATTCCAAAGGTTCAAGTAACAATTGAATTATATGACAAATATTAAACAAGGAAGTTGGTCCAGGTCTAGAAATAATAAAGTACTAGACAGATGTATTGTTCTCCTGAAGAAGAATAGTCAACTATTTGAAAGCGTTCGAGTTTTGGGTCTTATTTTAAGTTTATTACACCTTATATGTGATCCTTTGTGCTAACTCTTTTATCAAGACAGATGTATTGTAACTCAGGGTAGTTTAAATCTAGATTGCATTTTGGTATGTAAATGATTATGTAGGTATATAAATCCCAACCTTGATTTTACTGTTAGTCCTGAAGATAGTGAGATAGATACCGAAACATATGTCATTTTAGGGCAAGTTCCTTTTTTTAATAACTATTTATTATATGAGATTTTAATGTTGTATTCCATTTAATTGTAAAAAAAAGGCCTGTCTTGCCTGGTCTTTCTGTGAAGACTGGCACAGTATATCTTTCAGCTCTTTTTTTCTGCTTGCCAGTTAGTTCTTCACTGATATTGACGTTTTTGTATGTTTCACCTCCACTTAGTAGTCTTAGGTCTATTAGGTCTTCATCTTCTATGACTTTGTTACTTTCTTCTGGTTCTACATCTATGGAAGCTACATCTGCCATGTATATCTACACCAGATAGGTCTTTTTCCCTCTCAAAGTATCTCTTCAAAAGATTGGAATGGTAGATTTTGGTCTTCCCATCCACTTTCACCTTATAATCCATACTGTTGACTACTTCCTGCACTTCCAAAGGTTATTTCCACTGTAAGGTGAGTTTGTTGTCTGTGGGTAGCAGAACTAAGATCTTCTGTCCGACCTTGAAAGTCGACTGTTGGCCTTCTTGGTTTCTGACTGCCTTTGATGTGTTTAGCTTCCCCAGTAGAACAGATTTGATATATTCAGTACATAACTCCTTCCTGGACCTCTATTTTGTAAGTCTCTTTCCCCTTTGTCTCGTGTTTAACTTTTTCTCAGGTCCTGTCCCAAAGTTTCTGCAGTGAAAGGTCTTTCTTCTGTGCTTCCTTCAGTTCTCATAAACCTACATTCAGGATGTCACCTATCAAGATTTGCAGGGGCTTGATGTCTTGCTTGCATTTCTTTTCTTGAGCTCTAGTGGTGATTTCAGATGCTTCACCAGTCTTTTTTGTCTGGTTCCTCCAATCTTCTATTGCCTGGTATACTTCCAATCACCAAGTCATAGATGGGTGTCTTCATACACATGGCCTCAAGGTCTCCCACATAAAATGGAGTGTCCACCTATATTCTTATGATGGAAAACTTTCTCACTCTTCCATCAATCAGCACACACAGATGTATCTTGCCTGTTATCTGGTCCTCACTGCTGCACTATTTTACCTAGTGTCCCATAGGACTTTCACTTTCTTATTCCTGACATAGCCTTCACTTATCAGCATGTTGTGATTTGTTGGCACCTCTTGATGTATGTAGTTATTTTATATACTTTTGAAGATTTATTCAGTATATATATTGCTAATTTGAATTAAAACAAGTTTAAATATTATTGAAAATGTAATTTACTTTGTGTTTACTGATAATAAGTCTGTTCATATTAAGTATGGATTATAAAGCAAAAAAGGAACTCATAAAATTTAACCACCTGAAGATTTTTCATCCTTTATAGTGTTGTGATGTTATTTCTTGTATAGAGACTGGTTGATATTTTTAGAGAGAGAGAGAGAGAAAGAAAGATGCACAGTGAATTAACAAAGGAAAAATACAGAAAGTAAATAGATTTTTCAAAGAAAAAATTCATGACATTAAAAAAGTATTAGAAAATCATTTTTAGGAGTTTCAAATAATTGAATGTTATTATTTTCTTATACTGAAAATAGATTTCTGATAGGTACTTATCTCTCTCAGATGTATAGCTGTTCTTTTTCAGTGCTGCTCTCTATATGCAAAATGCTTTTTGCATGCTACTAGCCTTGAACTCCCACATAACCAGCGATCAACATGGTTCAACTGCATTTCGCATGTAAATCCTCATGTGACAACCCTCCACTAATAGGAGTGCAACACACCCTCCTGATGCATGTGACTCCTTTTTTTAATTCTAACAAACTATCACTTCGAGATTAGAAAGAAAAAAAATGACCAGTTTTTAGTGGGGAGGAAAGGTGGAAAGTGTGAAATGAAATAAGTACCTATCAAAAATATATTTTCAGTTAAGGAAAATAATAACTTCTGATATGGTACATTACCTCTTCTCACATGTATAGCTAGAATACCACATTGAATAGGTGGAGGGACCAGTGCCAGGGACAAAATAAGTATCCTTTGAAAGTTTCCAAAGAACACCCATAAAGTGTGATCCCCATTGTGAGAAGAATACACGTGGGAGACACCACCTTTGTACCAGGTATTCTCTTTGCCCAGTGTGGAAATAGGTGTTGCATACACAAAATGAATGTGGTAGGAGCATAACCAAAAAGGGAGAAAAACTGGTTGGGTTAGAATTCAAACTAAAGTATACTAGAATGTTAATTCTATTGAAGAAATATCTACAGGAATGTGGGGAAAGCTAAAATGCATGCCCCCAAGGTGTAGAGTGGCTAAGGCACAATGGACTGTACACAACCAGTCAACTCCAGTCCCAAACCAAGCAGCATAGCAAATAAAAATTCTGACCCATGGTTGGAGGAGGTTCCACCTCAAGTCAACTAGAACAGAAGCTTATATTGTGCAAACCAATCTATGAAATGGGCATGTGTGCACAAATTCATAACCAAACACATTACCGGGAACCTGACATCTGAATGACAGTAGAATGAGATGTGCCAAGGTGGCAGGTCACATCAAAGTCAAACTTGATCATACTGGCACCTCACTGTGCAACATCAGCCACAGGCAGTGAAAACACCCTGAGGTGGAGTGCAAAAGGAAGAACCATTGCCCCAATCAACATTATCCTCCAGATAAGACTGTTAAGAAGCTGGGTGCAACATCAACCTGTGGGACCAACTGGACAGAGGTGGAGATCTTGAGTCGATTGGTGGAGCTCTAATCCAAAACCACTCACTGGGAACTAACATCCAGATGATGGTAGGATGAGGGATCCCAATCACAGGGGTGAACTGTAATGTGATGGATCTACTTCAAAGGAATATCATCCTCCAGATAGGACCACATGAAGGCTGGAGTGCAATAGCAACTTCCAAGTCCCACCACATGGAAGTAGATTGCATCTATAAAATATAAGTGACCTCACCCTCTGAATAGAACTGCACAGAAGCGGGGTGCAACATCAACCTCCAGGACCCACCACACAGAGGTGGAGCACATAATTGGAGGGTCACACGCCATCTTCACCAACAGCACAGCACCACCCTACTCTCTCTACTGAATGGAAGCAAACACTTTCAAGAGGACTCCTCCTGGGTCCACCACCCCAGTAGCTCCATATTGGAAAGTGGCAAGGACTCCCATATTCCACTAGAAGAACAAGGGGGATAAAATACAGTGGAGAGTCCTGAGGAATGCCAACACTGGTTCCATTGCAATGGGTGACCATGAAAACTATATTTTGAAAAGCAGACTGTCCCTGATATATTCAATCAAAGAAACAGCAGGAATGGACAGCTATCCCTTTCTACTTTGCCCATGTACGTCCATGGGTTAGTATGGTCCTAAAAGCAATCTTATGGAACACCCCATCTCAACAGTGTGCATTATAGGCCATGGTATACATCATGGCCATACAGTGCAGATTTGAGATATAGAAAGCATACCTGGACATGCAATGCTCACCACTGAGCAGGACTCTAATCCTAAATTGCAAATTCCTCTGGAGGGAAATATATATATTTTTCAAAAGATAATTTACCAAGTCACGCCCGAACCAAAGTATGAAGGATGGCAACAGTTGGAAGGCAGTACCCTGACAAGAAAGAAACAGCTAACCAATGAAAATAGTGGGAGATGAATATATGAGGTGGAGGCCACATGCCTGACTGAATAGTTTCCTCCAATGGATGACACATGTGAGACTCCAGGAAAAAGGAAAGGTGCCTGATTGCAGAGTTAAGATATTGATGTGAAAAATACAATTATCTCTATTTTCACTTGATATGATTACTTAATATTATAAGATTGTATATTAAGTGATACTATGTACATAATTACATAACATTTTATCATAAGTATGCAATATATGCAGGCAAAAGAAAATGGAACAAATAGCCAATTTTGCAAAAGAAAATTTGGGACATCCGGGACAGGACTTAAATAAAGGACTGTCTTGGCAAAAATGGGATGTATGGTTATCTTAATCAGTGGCTAATTGAAAAGTTCTGTATGAAAATTACGTATTGGGATCTACAGGTAAACTCATTGGATTTATTGGAGAACCAATTCTCATTAAAACCAATTAAATGTGTCAAAAATCCCATTACTATAGGAACCTATTAATCAATTGGAATAGGAGTCCTATAGGAATTTCTACTAGGAATATTTTCGTTTAAGATGTAATATGTATGTGTCTATTACAAGTATTATGTATGTTTTATCAGAAGTTTTTGGTATGTTTGTATCAGAAACAGAAGGTATGCTTGTATGAGAAGTATTAAGCATGCTTGTATCAGAAGTAGTAGACATGCTATATCAGATGTAGTAGAAATGTTTGTATCAGAAGTATTAGGTATGTTTATATCAGATGTAGTAGAAATGCTTGTATCAGAAGTATTAGGTATGTTTATATCAGAAGTAGTAGACACGCTTTATCAGATGTAGTAGAAATGCTTTTATCAGATGTTGTAGGCATGTTTGTATCAGTAGTAGTAGGCATGTTTGTATCAGTAGAAGAAGGCATGTTTGTATCAGTAGTAGAAGGCATGTTTGTATCAGTAGAAGAAGGCATGTTTGTACCAGTAGAAGAAGGCATGTTTGTATCAGTAGCAGAAGGCATGTTTGTATCAGATGTAATTGGTATGTTTGTATTAGGAGTAAAGGCATGTTTGTATCAGTAGCAGAAGGCATGTTTGTATCAGTAGCAAGAAGGCATGTTTGTATCAGTAGCAGAAGGCATGTTTGTATCAGTAGCAGAAGGCATGTTTGTATCAGATGTAATTGGTATGTTTGTATTAGGAGTAAAGGCATGTTTGTATTAGGAGTACAAAGGCATGTTTGTATCAGTAGAAGAAGGCATGTTTGTATCAGTAGAAGAAGGCATGTTTGTATCAGTAGTAGAAGGCATGTTTGTATCAGAAGTAGTAGGTATATTTGTATTATATGTAGAAGACATGTTTGTATCAGAAGTAATTGGTATGTTTGTATTAGAAGTAAAGGCATGTTTGTATCAGAAGTAGTTGGTATGTTTGTGTCAGAAGCATTAAGTATGTTTATATCAGAAATAGTGTGAATGTTAGTTTCAAAAGTATTAGTATGCTTGTATCAGTAGTTAGCATGTTTGTGTCAGAAGTAGTACAAACAAGTATATCTAACACTTCTACAAAGAAACATATACATATGCATGTATAACGTAAAGCAATCACAATTTCCTGCAATAAGACATGTAAAATCATGATATATGTGAACACAAGTTATTATTATTAACATATTTTATTCTAAAGTTTAGCAATTTTACAATTTGAAAATAACTTCTGTCTGAGCACCATTTTCAGAATTGTGAGGTCATAAAATTAGGCACCAATAAAGAATTCCAACCGATATACTAATGTATTTGTTGGTGTACTTTGTGACAGATTTTCTTGTAGGCAGATTTTGTTAAACAAGACCGATGTTTGTAGGTTTACTTTCTTCTTAGAATTCTTCTCAAGAAGTCGATAAGCCGTCTTAACGTTGTTAGAACAACGGGTAAAAGTTGTAGCTAGTGATGAGTTGGCTGACGCGTTTCGAATACGAGAATTCTAAGAAGAAAGTAAACCTACAGACATCGGTCTTGTTTAACAAAATCTGCCTACAAGATAAATTCTTGCTAAATAT
>NW_013672264.1:41979-44778 GCF_000517525.1 Limulus polyphemus
GAACATTCAGCCTTGATAATGGAGGAAGAACGCATTCGAAACTCGTTGGCCAACTCATCACTAGCTACAACTTTTACCCGTTGTTCTAACAACGTTAAGACGGCTTATCGACTTCTTGAGAAGAATTCTAAGAAGAAAGTAAACCTACAAACATTGGTCTTGTTTAACCAAATCTGCCTAATGTATTTGTATAAACACAACAGTTTAAGGCCATTCTAATACACAATATGATCTTGGTTTTGAATTATTTAGTTGAATGAACTATAAAGGAAGTTCAATTACTCAATCTACAATTAGTTTTATCATGTTACTGAATGTATTTGACAAATAAACAGAAACAAAAGGAAGTGAATTTTAATCAGAAAGAAACCACAGACTTGTACATATGTGTAACTTACCTGCAAGTTATCTGTTTGAGCTAATAACTGTTAAACCAGGCAGCGGTTTTAAGAACTACAATAAAGTTTCATTATCAAGATGCTAGTTGTTAAGTTAATATCTAAAAGGAAATGGTGGGCCTCGCATCAAATTTATTGTAAAAAAAAATCACATCTGATTGTTTTCTGTTTTCGACCTAGCTCTATTCAAGTAAAAAAATAATAATAATAATAATATGTACTATTCACTTATGTTTTTCTTTATTTAATTTTAAGCAATATAAGATGCTGAAAACATGCAAAAACATATTTCAAGTTGGCTTTTAGATTTCAGATATAAAAATAGGAAAGAGTTACAGTTAAAAAGGAGATTTCTTGGCTGAAGCCAAGTTAACTCACACATTCCACTATCTCTGTGGAATTCCTACCTTTACTCTGGTTACAGAACAGCTCACACGCCTCTATCACTATGACTTGAAGCTTGCCAAGTGGGCATCTACGACGAACTACAGGAAAATGGAGTAACATAATAGGAAAAAACAAAACAAAAAACCATTTTTAAGAGAACCAGTGACCATTCATGCATAAGTAAGAAGTTCATGCAAATCACAGAAGTTTGAGTGATATCAGGAAAAAATCTAAATATTAGTAAGCTCCGTTGCTCAGCAAAAAAAATAGAGGTGTTCATGCTGAAATAAACTCATGTAATTTGAAGAACAGGATAAGTTTAAACTCAAATTCTAGGCTGAAACAGAAGAGAAAGAAAAGCAGCAGTGGTTTATAGGGCAATCTTCCCACTGAAATGAAAGTTTCTATTAGTTTTCTCAGAGAAACTCTTTCAAGATTTCCAATTAAGAAACTAGATGCTGTTGCATAAGTTTCTCATCTTATTGTGCTATAAGGAAGTCAAAGATAATTTTAGAGCAATGGATAGTGTAAGTCACTCTATCAAGGACAATTCCTGGGCACTTCATAACTATTGGTATTTTTCAGTCCTGAGGGAAGGAAGTTTTAATTATGTCAAAGATTTCCTGATCTGTTGTCAAATCTTACCATTTATGGAACGAGCCTTCAGTTTCATTCCTTCCATTACTACAACCAGGAGGCGCCCTACACCTGCTGTTTGTTGAGATTTCACTGATTGAATGAAAGAACATGAACCAATTTTCTGATGAATACTAATAAGAATTTTATATTTACCTTTAACTAGCAGAAAAAATACTTTTAAATAAGATTTACCCACCATCTTTTTAGGCAAAAACCAGACAATCACACAAATATTGAAAAGTATTAAACAGTAAAAGATTACTTAAAATACTGGGTCAAGTTAAAAGATAATGAGGAAAAAACTTGTTGATTAAACTAAATGATAAAGTTTTATGTCTGTGCACATTGTTTTGCTTTGAACATTTTAAATCCATGGCACATGATAATGTAAATGTTGTTTTATTTAATTCTAATTAGTTACAAAAGTTGAGATTTAACTCCATGTGACATGAACTGGGAATATTATTTTCTGTACATCTAATTATTTAAGAGATATACAGAATGCTTAATACTACATTATCAGGTATAAAAATATCTTCTAATATCAAATTTTGAAAATTTCATTTTCAAAAATTCCTATTTTTTTAAAATTAATGTTTCTAATATCTATTTATTACCACTTTATTCAATAAGCAACGTTCCTATTTAAGATATTAATAAGTATTTTGAAATACTGCCTTAATAATTAATTAACATGTTTCGGATTATAGTTGCATGGATATTGTTCTTCTTAGGTGACATTAAGAACTAAAAAGGGTTGATCATGACTACTCTTCAGTAAAGTTAAAGTTATTGTTCTTCTTAAGTGACAATAAGAACTAAAAATGGTTGATCATGACTACTCTTCAGTAAAGTTAAAATTATTGTTCTCCTTAGGTGACAATAAGAACTAAAAACGGTTGATCATGACTACTCTTCAGTAATGACTACACTTCAGTAAAGTTAAAGTTACTGTTCTCCTTAGGTGACAATAAGAACTAAAAAGGGTTGATCATGACTACTCTTCAGTAAAGTTAAAGTTATTGTAACTCCTTAGGTGACAATAAGAACTAAAAAGGGTTGATCATGACTACTCTTCAGTAAAGTTAAAGTTATTGTTCTCCTTTGGTGAAAATAAAAACTAAAAAGGGTTGATCAATACTACTCTTCAGCAAAGTTAAAGTTATTGTTCTCCTTAGGTGACATTAAGAACTAAAAAGGGTTAATCAATACTACTCTTCAGCAAAGTTAAAGTTATTGTTCTCCTTATGTGAAAATAAGAACTAAAAGGGTTGATCATGACTACTCTTCAGTAAAGTTAAAGTTATTGTTCTCCTTAGGTGACAATAAGAACTAAAAATGGTTGATCATGACTACTCTTCAGTAAAGTTAAAGT
>NW_013672265.1:0-4400 GCF_000517525.1 Limulus polyphemus
CAAAGACCTAAATTACACTAGGATGCTACATGTCAGTTGTTTTCCTTACAATAATCACATAAACAAAGACCTAAATTACACTAGGATGCTACATGTCAGTTGTTTTCCTTACAATAATCACATAAACAAAGACCTAAATTACACTAGGATGCTACATGTCAGTTGTTTTCCTTACACTAATCATTACAAACGAAAGTGGGTTCTATTTGGTACACAGAGTTTAAATAATTTTATTTTGTGGTACAGTTGCATGTTTTGACTTGGGTGTGCATTAACCAAAAGTTTTAGAAACATCTAGAAGCTATAGAGCCTTTAGTGTTCAAACTTGTAATGTTATACTAATAAATAAGATTAATACATTGTTTTCATAACAAGTCTCACTTTTGACAACACAAATAGTGTTCAAGAAATCCGTGCAAAATACTGGAGTGAAAGTTTATCAATTTTATTAAGATAACATCAAAATAGCAGTAATACATAGCTTACTGGCCTTATTAGCTGAACTTCCTTGAGTAAAACAACGTGTTTTGCACACACAAAAAAAAGCCTTTTTATTTTGTATATGAGCCAAACTTTGGTCTGCAATCCATCATAAGCATACTTTCTTTCATCAAAGAAAAACAAAAATCTGAAATGGTCACCTTCCGCGTTCCTTGTTTTCGCAATCACCATTAAACTGCACACAAACAATAATTAAAACATGTAAGCATAATAACAGGGCGTCTGATCTGTTATTTTCCACTTTTAATGTTTTTTTCGGTACCAATATGTCATTGATGTACATATTTAAACAATTAACTGTCTCCATGAGAGTCCAAAACCATTTTTAAGCGATCTAGGTCAAATAAAGAATCACAGGGCCACAAATCTTACTGATCAAGTTATGTATAAGTTTTATAAATTATCCAGTTAACAAACTATTATAAAATAGACAATGTGGTTCAATGTTACATTCGAGCATCACCAAAAGGAAATGGAATATTTATTTATAAAACTGCATGATTAAATTGTTGGACAAGCGTATTCTGATGGAAGAAATTTATGTTATATATAAATATAAACCAAATACAGCTGTGCGTTTGAAAACACAAACGATTTCGATAACGAGGAACTAATAATGGCTGGAAACGGCTTGAATGGGTAATGAAGAAAAACTTTAATATAAGTTTAACATAACAGCAAATGTACAACGTTTCGACAAGGTTTTATCATCATCAGGTATCAATCCTGTGACGAAAAACATTTTAATTATCAAACAAACCTTAACAACAACAACAAAAACGATGCATAAATTAAAAAGATCACCAGGGCGCAGGATATAAGATATGCCATGGCTTTTGGAGGTGGGGATACACCGTCTACCAGTGTTAACCTTCGTTCGCTAGTCTTACATCTTAAAGAAAGAAGAATAAATATAAAAAAAGAGAATAAGTTGGGAGAGCAAGATATGGATTATCAAGTCCACAAGTTATATTGGTGCTCAGCCCACAACGTCCCACATCCATATGTTGGCGCTCAGCCCACAAGTTCCCACATTCATATGTTGGTGCTCAGCCCACAAGTTCCCACATTCATATGTTGGTGCTCAGCCCACAAGTTCCCACATTAATATGTTGGTGCTTAGCCCACAAGTTCCCACATTCATATGTTGGTGCTCAGCCCACAACTCACATTAATATGTTGGTGCTCAGCCTACAAGTTCCCACATTATTTAAACTGAACGCTACTACTTCCAATTACACTACAACTGTAATTGAAACTGAACTCTGCTACTTCCAACTACACTACAACTGTAACTTAAACTGAACTTTGCTACTTCCAACTACACTACAACTGATATTTAAACTGAACTTTGCTACTTCCAACTACACTACAACTGATATTTAAACTGAACATTGCTTCCAATTACACTACAACTGATATTTAAACTAAACTCTGCTGCTTCCATTTACACTACAACTGATATTTAAACTGAACTCCGCTACTTCAATTACACTACAACTGATATTTAAACTGAACTCCGCTACTTCCAATTACACTACAACTGTATTTTAAACCGAACTCTGCTGCTTCCAATTACACTATAACTGATATTTAAACTAAACTATGCTACTTCCAATTACACTACAACTGATATTTAAACTGAACTCCGCTACTTCAATTACACTACAACTGATATTTAAACTAAACTCTGCTGCTTCCATTTACACTACAACTGATATTTAAACTGAACTCCGCTACTTCCAATTACACTACAACTGATATTTAAACTGAACTCCGCTACTTCCAATTACACGACAACTGTTATTTTACACTTTATTTGATTAAACTCATCTATTCATTCAAGCTACTTAAAAAAAAAAAAATCCACTCTTCCTACGACGTTTCTCATTCACATCGGTTTGTATATCGGCTCATGATGAATTTTCCAAGTCATATTGAACTGTAAAACATACAATGTAAGAAATATATGAGAAATTGTAATATATGTTTCGAGACATTGTTAAACAAACCTTTGTAGCGAGTGTATTAAAGAAGAAAAAATTGACGAGGTTTTGTAATTGGTTTGATATTCAATAAAACCCAGTGGTAAGTAGGAGTAGCGATAGATTTTAAATACAGAATCGCTGTTACTTTATTATAAATATATGCTTTTACAAAGTACTCATTTTCGCAACGACCAATAACATTTTCTAGATCAAATATCTTTTTTTTTTCTTGTGGTTCCACGAGGTTTTTTCACCCTAAGAATCGTTTTAAATATTTTTTTTTACTGCAGTTGAGACAGTAAGCAACTTATTCTTCAAATAACATCACCTTCGGAGAAATCGTGTTTGAAAAATATTTTTGTTATTGTCTTTCAATTTCTCTTGTTCTTTGATTGTAAATTCACGTATTTCCAATAATTGTCATTTATTTTCTATAATATACACGTTCCTTTCATCATTTTATTTCCTCTTTAACTTTTCACGTCTTTTTTTTATCTCTCTCGTACATTATTCGGACTTACAATGCTAGAAACTGGGGTTCGATACCCGTGGTGGGCAGAGCACAGATAGCCCATTGTGTAGCTTTGTGCTTAACTACAATATGTTTAATTTTTTGTAACTATAAGCCCAAACCTGTGATGGAAAAATATTTTAATTATCTCTGTTTGTTTGTTTGTAGTTAAGCACAAAGCTACACAAGGGCTATCTGTGCTCTGCCCACCACGGGTATCGATTCTAGCGTTGTAAGTCCGCAGACATACCGCTGTGCCACTGGGAGGGGGCTATTTAGTTATCTAAACAAGCCTTAAGAACGACAAAAATGCTGCATATATTAAAAATATCAACAAGGAACAGACTATAGTGTGAAATATAACGTGTCCTAGGTTTTGGAAGTGACTGCAGAAGTCGGACCCACATTGCGATGGGGATACACCGTCTACCAGTCTTAACCTCCCTTCGCTAGTCTCGCATGTTAAAGAAATAAGTGTAGAGAAAATAAGTAAAAAAAATAACGAAAAAATACAAAAAAGAACAAATTAAAAATAAGCTACACCATTACCATATATAAATATAAAGACTCTTTTAAAGGGTACATAAAGTCTGAAAATAAGTAGTTACAGTAGACTTAATGGGAGTTATACTAGTCAGATAGCTTGGTTGGGTTTTCATACCTTTTATAGTCATATAATTTGTCTACTGTGCTAATAATTAACGTATTAATTTCAGCTTTTACTGCTATAGTGGGGGCTGGAATTTCAAGGTTTCTTTACTTACCCCCAGTGGTAGGACTATATGAATTTTTTCTTTCATTTTACATTTCTTTGAAGAACAGTCACCTTCCCACAAATGTCTGCAGACAGTGAAGGGTAATATAGATGTGGGAACTTGTGGGCTGAGCACCAACATATGAATGTGGGAACTTGTTGGCTGAGCACCAACATATGAACAGTTGTAGTGTAATTGGAAGTAGCAGAGTTCGGTTTAAAATACAGTTGTAGTGTAATTGGAAGTAGCAGAGTTCAATTCAAATAACAGTTGTAGTGTAAAATCATAAATAATATTAAACGTTAAACAGGTACACAATTAAAAACATTTTATTTAGGCCTATCTATGGCCTTCATAAAGTTTACGACTCTACATGTTTCGACGTTACAACGTTCAGTTCAGTTTAAATATCAGTTGTAGTGTAATTGGAAGTAGCATAGTTCAGTTTAAATATCATTTATAGTGTAATTGGAAGCAGCAGAGTTCAGTTTAAATATCAGTTGTAGTGTACTTGGAAGTAGCATAATTCAGTTTAAATTACAGTGGTAGTGTAATTGGAAGTAGCATAGTTTAGTTTAAATATCAGTTGTAGTGTAATTGGAAGTAGCATAGTTTAGTTTAAATATCAGTTGTAGTGTAATTAGA
>NW_013672265.1:5310-14949 GCF_000517525.1 Limulus polyphemus
ATATGAATGTGAGAACTTGTGGGCTAAGCACCAACATATGAATGTGGGAACTTGTGGGCTAAGCACCAACATATGAATGTGGGAACTTGTGGGCTGAGCACCAACATCTTGCTCTCCTAAGTTATTTCTATTTTTTAATTATTTTTCTTCCTTATTTGGTTTAATTTTCTTCTTTATTTAACATGTGAAACTAGCGAACAAAGGTTAAAACATGTAAATGGTGTATCCTCACCGCTATGTGGGAACTACTTCGCCGTAACCTCCAAAACTCGTTATAGCTTGTACCCTGGTAATATTTTTAATGTATGCACTTCTCATATTTCATCTCATCAGCTATTTTATGTGCATTTTATTGCTTTTCTTCGAAAAAGCAAAACTAGACTTCCAAATACAAGCACAGTAATTATTATAACGAACATTCAAGGTTGTATTCTAACGTTCTAACTGTTACGACAGCGGATGTCACGTTACGCTAGTAACACGTCATATTCTCGAAGCTTCATGAATCCTCGGGAGGTTACTAGATGTACGGTATTCTTTTATATAAGACGGCCAAGAAGTGATGGCAACAATGTAATGGTAAGTGAACTGCGGACAGAGAGAGAGTATTGTTGACTCGAGCACGTGAGACGTTGGTTGTGAATTACAGCGTTTGTTATAGCACGACTGTTGAAATTAAGTGTATTGCAAAGTTGTATTCAGAAAGAATAAACCACTTTTATTTAAGACAGGACTTGTACCGGTAAAGTTTGTCCGGAAAGAATTTTTACGGAAAATTAACTAACGATCGGAGGCGTAACATAACGTAAAAAAACATGAACGTAACTGCAAGAAAGTGGATATTCACCGAATAACAATTATTTAAACATCGCAGTAACATCTAGGGGTTGTTATTTACAATATGAAAGCCAAATAGATATCTCCTGAGACTATAAACGAAATGAAACTATTGTCAAAGCAGAGCTAAGAAAGTTAAAAAATAATGCTAAGAGAGGATAATATTTTGCCTAAAAGCATAATAAGTATAACGGTAACATACCATTCAAAAAAATATGTTAGGCTTAATAAGTATAACGGTAAAATACCATTCAACAAAAATAAGTTAGGCTTGACTGCTGATTGTTGTTGTTTGTAAACGTAACGATAACTTCTTACAAATAACTTGTAAAGTGAATACTCATATTTGTATTGAGTAATATATTTTTATTATCACCACATTATTTTAGTATTTTAATACACAAGCTTTCGGCTCAGTTATCTGAGCCTTTACAGGTTCAACACGTTTAGTAAACAACAGAATCTAACGAAAAATTCGAATTACAAGTTGCCAAGCAACAACAAAAAAATAAGAACGTGCCCTCTGTATCTTTAAAAGAATAAGCCTCAAGCCTAATAAGCTTGTTTGTTTGTAATTAAGCACAAAGCTACACAATGGGCTATCTGTGCTATGCCCACCACGGGTATCAAAACCCGGTTTCTAGCGTCCACAGACATACCGCTGTGCCACTGGGGGGCTCTAATAAGCTAAAAATAGAATAACAATAATAATAATAGAAGTTAAAACATATGTTACGTATTACAATTTCGAATGGTCTGAAACTGAACTAAATGATAATTTAAGTTTAGTAGTTAAATAAATGCTGATATGTACCCAATTTATTATATTTGCCAACAAGATTGATACACAGTTTCTTTTTAATACAAATATATTTAATATACAAACAATAATACAATTGGCAATAACAGTTATTACAAATAATGATCTATGAACAAAAGATTTACAAAGAATATAAAGTCTTTCTGGTCTGGAACTTCCTTGATATCCTATCGAGGGTTCACGATGAGCCAATTAATTTTGAGTAGATGTAGATACAGTTGACTTAACAGGGAGCTAGCTAGCTGGCTCTGTATTCTTCTTTTTTCACCAGTCACACGTCGAGTTGTTCCTCCGATGACGTTAGGTAATATTTTCGTAAAGATATCAATGTCCGATGTGAATCCACTGAAGTTAATCGGTTTGCATGTTCGAAATTTATAAACCTTTCCGGTCAATATATCTGAAGTTCCCCATTAATAAGCGTTAATCACAGTTATAGCTTCCGGGGTTTATAGTACACCAACTATAGCAAACCAATAATATACACTGCCTTTTGGCGCGTCGCGTTGGTTAATTTATAGGCGTGAGGAGAGTTCTTAGAAATTTCAGCCTGCACAACAATATTGACGATACACTAGCGTTTACTTACATATATTGTTGATTCTTTCACTCGAGAAACTTCTACAACTTTAATAAATAGGCAAGAATTTCGCAATACAGATTTAACAGTATAGGTTATGTACCGATATTAAAATAGATATATGATTGTAAATCCGTCACACATTGCAAGTCATATCATTATTGTGATGATAACATAATGCTGGGAAGATATGATCAACAGTAAAAATAGATAAAATAAAATTAAAGACAACGCAAACTGTTAAATTAGTTTATAAGAGCATCAAGGTCACTGCGTGGCTAGATTTCTATAATGAACAATAACCAACAAGTATGAATGGGGAAGCCATGAGACACATCGTACATAATAAAACATCGGAAAGACCAAACGTCGTGTTAACATTAGAATGAAATAACACCATCATATATGCTTCTGTAGATACTTCAACTATTGGGATAAACGCCAGAGAGAACAACCACAACGTTAAGAATGTAAAACTAATTGCCTAGGGCTTTGATATGAAGAAAAGACAAATTCAGGAAACCATAGCAACAGCAGGTCTTGAACGTGGTCCTCCTACAGGCATTAATAAAAATCATAAATTCCCCATTTATACTTGCTGGTTATCTTTCATTAATAAAAATCATGGATTCCCCATTCATACTTGCTGGTTTATCTTTCATTAATAAAAATCATGGATTCCCCATTCATACTTGCTGGTTATCTTTCATTAATAAAAATGGTGTTATTTCATTCTAATGTTAACACGACGTTTGGTCTTTCCGATGTTTTATTATGTACGATGTGTCTGGTGTTATTTCATTCTAATGTTAGCACGACGTTTGGTTTCTCCGATGTTTTATTATGTACGATGTCTCTGGTGTTATTTCATTCTAATGTTAACACGACGTTTGGTCTTTCCGATGTTTTATTATGTACAATGTGTCTGGTGTTATTTCATTCTAATGTTAACACGACGTTTGGTCTCTCCGATGTTTTATTATGTCTCTGGTGTTATTTCATTCTAATGTTAACACGACGTTTGATCTCTCCAATGTTTTATTTTTCATATTCACGTGTTGTATATATTACAGACAACGTTTTTTTTTTGTTGTTGTTTTATTTTGTATGGAAGTTAGTTAAGATATTGTGTAAGTTAGTCGGGCTCTTTAACCATCCTGTGTTTATTTCCCTGATTAATGTTTTGTTTTGATTTTTATTGAGGATTTGTTTTAGTTTTTTACTAGTTGTTGGGTGTAGTTATTGTTTAATAAATCGGTTGTTTTGTTGTTAAGCACAAATTTGCACAATGGGTTATCTGTGCCGTGCCCACTACGGGTATATAAACCTGGTTCTTTGTGTTATAAGCCTTCAGAGTTACCGCTGAGTCACTGTGGCAAAATCGGCTGAAGCTGTAGAAATTCTGTTTCTGTGTGTTCGTTGCTGCATATTCTACTACATGCTAAAGTATAGGATCCTGTATTTAACAGACACGGATGACAGGATTTGGAATTAAGATAAGTGTTCGTTGCTGCATATTCTACTGCATGCTAAAGTATAGGATGCTGTATTTAACAGATACAGATGACAAGATTTGGAATTATGATATCTGTTCGTACGGGTTGCTTTTCGATAAACAGTAGGTTTTAGTTTCAGGTCCTCGGTATCCTTTACAACCAGTACATCCAAGAAAGATAAGGAGTTACTTGTCTCCACTTCTAAGGTAAATTGTACAGAAGCGTGTTGATTATTTAAAAACTCGTCCAAACTTCTGTGTCATGTTCTCATAAGACAAATATGTTATCAACGTACCGAAGCTAAAGTCGAGGAAGGTGTGGTGATGATGTAATGGCCGTATGTTCGAAATATATAGTACAACAGAAGTTTGATGATATTCTTTGCTGAGACTAGTGTTCTGTGAGGAAGTGAACTATCCTTATGTACATCATCAAACTTTCAGAACTAGGCTTAGAATCTAGCCATTTCCTTTGGAACTGTCAGTACTTCAAAATGAAGAATTCTACTCCAATAAGCTCCGCTCTTTCTCGTGGAATCCTGAGAAACAGTAACCATGGCGACTGAACATCTGCTACAAAGATATTTCGCTGACAATCACGCGGAAACACCTTATCATTCTAGAATTGTAAGTTTTTTAATACGTGCCGAGCATGATGCACAGTAAATAGCTTGAACTTATAGTAAAGTATTGATGTTTAACAACATCACAGATGTAAAACCCTCAGCCAAGCTTCTTTAACAGCAAAGTTTTGAAAACCTCCAATAGAACTGTTGAAATTAATTAAGAGAGAATAAATGGAGAAGCAAGCTATCGATAATTTAAGGTAAATATAAAATAGGGGTATTTCATGAACAGTATAGGCAGTAGCTGTTTACTAAACACTCATTCTACGAATCAATGGGACCAAATTCAGGGTGGTCTACAGAGAGGTGTCACAGTTTCCGGTATTCAAGTTAAAACCCAAAATCATTTACTCCGATAAAGAGCTTGGTTTGTTAACATAAAATAAAACATATTTCACTGCCAAAACATTCACATCTCAATAATATTGGACCACGAGGATGCGGAATTTAGGCAGTCGGCCAAACTGTGTTCTTGTACAAAATAATATAACTATTCACTGGCGGCAGGTATCGCACTTAGCTACCTTAAAGCGGCAAGTGAGCTTCGTTGAACCTACCTCAGCCATCCCTATCAACAGAACTCGCGAAAAAGCGGAGGATACGGCATGATAAAGCTGAGTTTCCAGATCTTGTATTGCGCACCATATGCAGCCACTACTGTGTTTTGTGTGGGAAATTGGATGGGGGTATGGGTCTTACTTCCTCATATCCTGGAAACTTGTGTGAATTCCGCCACACAGATGGGATATTAAAATTCCAGATATCGCAAGGAGCTCAAGTCTTTATTCAAAATTTCTTTATCTGCAAAGCTAACTTAATAAACGTTGTTTAGAGAAACTAACAATCACAACTGTGCCTCTTTAGTTGCAAAGCTTACTGAATAAGCGTTGATTAGAGAATCTAAAAGTCCCAACAGTGTCTTTTAACCGCAAAGCTTACTGAATAAGCGTTGATTAGAGAATCTAAAAGTCACAACAGTGTCTTTTAACCGCAAAGCTTACTGAATAAGCGTTGATTAGAGAATCTAAAAGTCACAACAGTGTCTTTTAACCGCAAAGCTTACTGAATAAGCGTTGATTAGAGAATCTAAAAGTCACAACAGTGTCTTTTAACCGCAAAGCTTACTGAATAAGCGTCGTTTAGACATTCTCTAACAGTCACAAACAAGTTTCTTTAGCTACAAAGCTGTCTCTCTATCTGCACAGCTTACTGTACAAAAGCTAAAAGAATCTCTAATATAATATCTTTAGCTGCAACTCTTACTGAATAAACGTTGTTTAGAGAATCGTCATTGGTCCAAGCATATCTCTTAGCTGCAAATCTTGCTGAATAAACGTTGTTTAAAGAACCTAAAAATCACAAGTGACTCTTTACCTGCAATGCTTACTGAATAAACGTTGTTTAGAAACTCCCTAACAGTCATAACTGTTTCTTTAGCATCAAAGCTTAATGAATGAACATTGTTTAAAGAATCTCTAACAATCAAAAGCGTGTCTCTTTACCTAGACTGAATAAGCGTTGTTTAAAATATCTAATAGTCACAACGGTGTCTCTTTAGCTGCAAAGCTTACTGAATAAAAGTTGTTTACAGATTACCTGACAGTCACAAAGGTGTGTCTTTAGCTGGAAAGGTAACTAGATAAACGTTATTTAGTGAAACACTAACAGTTATAACCGTGTCTCCTTAGCTGTAAAACTTACTGAATAAACATTATGTTTAAGGCATTAAAAGACGACTGAACAGTAGACACATCCATTCCTGTCAATCTTGTACCTAGCACTTTGTAATTACAAATACAGGGTCTTTTAACTTGAAGATTTTGAAACAACATGAGAAACTTTTATGTTAGGCTTGACTATTATTTAAAGGTAAGAAGTGAGCATAGAACAGTCCATCAAGAGCGGAAAGATGCAGGAACAGCTATGTACCTATATAATGTATTTTATGTGCTGGTATTATTAACCGTGAAAGTAATGATGCGTAGAATCTATGAACTTAATTTCAACAAGAGAATTAATGACAGAGTTGCGTTACATTATCATTAAAAATGGAGTTAATAGTTTCTTTTTTCTGTTATCGACCATAGCAAATGACTATATTAATCAGGATATGTTGTACGTGTCACCTATCAACAGCATAACTTGGAAAAACCGCTAAAAAGCTGACAAACTTTTAATATTTACTTGGAAGTGAGGGAACAAAAATCAATTTTAAGGCTTTAGATATAATAATAAAAGTATATTTAATACTGTTATTTAAAGTAACTGATCCCTTCGTTCAATTGATTACTTATCGAAAACCTAAGAGTACTCATCACTATTGATAAGCAATCCGAATTTTGTGTTCCAATTATACTCTGTCTGCGTATGTTTTGAACATCAATTTGTGAGTTTCTTTTCGTTGATAAAACTATATTTTTGATGAAAACTTCTCGGACCAAAACTAAATTCATTTTCTAATAAAGCATAAGAACTGAGTTTAATTCCTAAGTCACATTTATTTAGAACCTTTGAAATTATTTAGACGTTCATGCAAATGAACACTGTTGTAAGCATGAATGATAACTAAAACAAACACAACAAAACCCGAATATCCGGCTCTTCTTTACGTAAATGTCTCTTATTTGTTGTATCTTTAGATTTCAGGATTGATTTCTATGATTAATATTGACATCAACTTTCAAAATTATATAGAACTTCGATGTTATCTGTACATGATTTTTTGTGTTGTTTATAAAGACGAAATTCTCAAGTATTCCAACATCAACTTGAAACACATTCAAATCCAATGTACAAAATACTACACTTTTTCTTTATGAAAAAAAACAACCAGTAGTCGCAGTGAACACTGAACTCATCAAGTCCAGCATAACTGAACAGTAGTCCTTGAAAACACTGCCCTGATACAGTGCAGAAGAACTGCACATTGGTCCTAGTGAACACTGTCTTGATATAGTGCAACATAACTATACAGTAGTCCTAGTGTACACTGTCTTGATATAGTACAGCATAACTGTACAGTAGTCCTATTGAACACTGTCTTGATACAGTGCAGTATAACTATACAGTAGTCCTACTGAACACTGTCTTTATACAGTGCAGCATAACTATACAGTAGTCCTACTGACCACTGTCTTAATACATTGCAGTATAACTGTACAGTAGTCCTAGTGTACACTGTCTTGATACATTGCAGCATAACTGTACAGTAGTCCTACTGAACACTGTCTTGATACATTGCAGTATAACTATACAGTAGTCCTACTGAACACTGTCTTGAAATTCAGGCTTTTATAGTCAAGAAAAGGATACATTACCTTCCTACATAAAAATGTGGCATCTACCTTTCTACATAAAAAAGTGACATCTATCTTCCTACATATAAATGTAACAATTACCTTCCTACATAAAAATGTGAGAACAGCCTTCCCACATAAAAATGTGACATCTATCTTCCTACATAAAAATGTGACAATTACCTTCCTACATAAAAATGTGAGAACAGCCTTCCTACATAAAAATGTGGCATCTATCTTCCTACATAAAAATGTGACAATTACCTTCCTACATAAAAATGTGACAACTACCTTCCTAGAAGAAAATGTGACATCTATCTTCTTACATAACAATGTGACAACTATCTTCCTACATAAAAATGTGACAATTACCTTCCTACAGAAAAATGTGACATCTATATTCCTACAGAAAAATGTGACATCTATCTTCCTACATAAAATTGTGACATCTACCTTTCTACAGGAAAATGTGACATCTATCTTCCTACATAAAATTGTGACATCTACCTTCCTACAGGAAAATGTGACATCTACCTTCCTACAGGAAAATGTGACAACTACCTTCCTACAGAAAAATGTGACAACTGCCTTCCTACAGAAAAATGTGACATCTATCTTCCTGCATAAAAATGTGACATCTACCTTCCTACAGAAAATTGTGACATGTACCTTCCTACAGAAAAATGTGACACCTACCTACCTACATAAAAATGTGACAACTACCTTCCTACATAAAAATGTGACAACTACCTCCCTACATAAAAAATGTGACATCTATCTTCCTACATAAAAAATGTGACATCTATCTTCCTACATAAAAAAATGTGACAACTACATTCCACACGATGAATAAAAGTTTGTTTTTTAGTTCTAATTTACTCTAAACATCTTGTCACAAAAATTTGTAAAAACCTTCCTAATTGTTTGGAAATAAACTATATTTTCAGATCAGAAAATATCGCGAAATTTGTTATAATCAATGAATGTTTTGTTCATTTAACTAATTACATATAACAAGAAGTACAATAAAAAAATTCAAATTTTATAAAGACAAGTAAACCAGAAGTGTGGTGTGGATTTAGTTAAACATGATGAAGTCTGCTTCTCTAATGTAAACCAGAAGACAGATATGGACTTAGTTAAACAGGTGAAATCACTTTATTTTTTAAAAAAGAAGAAGTGCAGTAAGGATTTAGTTAAACATATGAAATCACGCTGAAGTATGTTTATTCAAAGTAAACCAGAAGTGCGATATGGATTTAGTTAATCAATATGAGATTTGTTTATTTTATATAAACCAGTTGTGTGGTATGGATTTAGTTAAATATGATGAAATCGTTTATTTAGTGAACACCAGAAGTGTGGTATAGATTCAGTTAAACATATGAAATATGTTTATTTAGTGAACACCAGAAGTGTGGTATGGATTTAGTTAAACATGATGAAATCGTTTATTTAGTGAACACCAGAAATGTGGTATAGATTCAGTTAAACATATGAAATATATTTATTTAATGTAACCAATTGTATGGTATGGATTTAGTTAAATATGATGACATCTGTTTATTTAATGTAAGTAGAAGTATGATATGAATTTTGTGAAACATATTAAATCTGTTTATTTAATGTAAACCAGGAGTGCGGTATAGATTCAATTAAACATTATTAATTCATTTTATTTAGTGTAAACCTGAAGTATATTACGGATTAAGATAAACATGATGAAGTCTGTTTAATAAATATGAACGAGAAGTACGGTAGGGAATTAGTTAAACAAATTAATTCTATTTATTTGATATAAGCAAGAAGTATGTTATGGATTTAGTTAAACAAATTAATTCTATTTATTTGATGTAAGCAAGAAGTATGTTATGGATTTAGTTAAACAAATTAATTCTATTTATTTGATGTAAGCAAGAAGTATGTTATGGATTTAGTTAAACAAATTAATTCTATTTATTTGATGTAAGCAAGAAGTATGTTAT
>NW_013672265.1:15845-23064 GCF_000517525.1 Limulus polyphemus
CAAATAAAGCTTTGTTTGATCAAATGCTTTTTTATTTCTCGCATAACAGCTTTGGTCTACTTACTGAATAATTTGCTGAAAAAAATACTGATCTATACATTTCAAATCTAAATTTTCATCGTGCAACGCCGGGTAACTCAGCTAGTAGATTATAAACCAGAAGTGCAGCATAGAACTAGTTAAATTTATGAACATCACTATATTTAGCTTAAACCAGAAATGTGGTATGCATTTAGTTAAACATATGAAATCTGTTTATTTAATGCAAACCAAATGTGTGCAATTGATTTAGTTAAACATGATGAAATCTATTTATTTAATGTAAACGAAAATTATGGTATAGATTTAGTTAAATCGACTTATTTACTGTAAACCAGAAGAGTGGTATGTATTTAGATAAGCATGATTAAATCTTTTTATTTAATGTAAACTATAAGTGTGGTATGGATTTAGTTAACTATGATGAAATCTGTTTCTTCAATATGAACCACAAGTGTGGTATGGATTTAATCAAAAATAACGAAATCTGTTTATTTAATGTAAACCAATGTGGGACATAGATTTAGTTAAACATGATGAAATCGGTTTCTTTAATGTAAACCAGAGGTGTGGTATCGATTTAGTTAATCTTATCAAATCTGTTTATTTAATGTAAACCAAAAGTGTGGTATGGATTTAGCTAAACACGATGAAATCGATTAATTTACTTTAAACCTGAAGTGTGGTATGGATTTATTTAAACACATCAAAATGGTTTATCTAGAGTAAACCAGAACTTTAGTATGGATTTAGATAAACATTATGAAATCGGTTTATTTAGTGTAAACTAGAAGTGTGGTGTGGATTTAATTAAACACATGGAATCGGTTTATTCATTTGATAGAGCAGACATTTTCTGTAACATGCTGGATATAATAAATCTTGTAACTATAATATTTTGAGCTATTCCATCATACCTCAATTGTTATCATACACCAATATACTGGAAATATTACGATAATAATGACTGATCTATTTAATGTATACAGTATTATATGTTTTGTAACGTATTGAATTTAGACTAACCTTCGAAACATTTCTTACAGGGAAGTTTAGTCGTGAAGCACATGAGCACACCACTTTTAAAATATGCCCCTGTCGTTGTTACACTCTCGCCAGATGTCATCTCGGATAACAATGTGTTTGTTACACTTTAGACGTTAAGATACACGTGTTAGTTTCTTTTTGCGTCAAAATTATAAAAAGATAAAATCAGAAGAACACTGAGCTGCATTCAACTCGGTTTTCTCGTTGTAAACAGAAAAACCCAAAAATCGTAAGGATTGTAAATCACTTAAATACACTAGTTCAAACATCAGGATGGGTTTTCTCGTTGTAAACAGAAAACACATAAATTGTAAGGATTGTAAATCACTTAAATACACTAGTTCAAACATCAGGATGGGTTTTCTCGTTGTAAACAGAAAAACCCATAAATCATAAGGATTGTAAATCACTTAAATACACTAGTTCAAACATCAGGATGGATTTTCTCGTTGTAAACAGAAAAACCCATAAATCATAAGGATTGTAAATCACTTAAATACACTAGTTCAAACATCAGGATGAGTTTTCTCGTTGTAAACAGAAAAAACCCATAAATCATAAGGATTGTAAATCACTTAAATACACTAGTTCAAACATCACGATGTTTATTCAACTCGGTTTTCTCGTTGTAAACAGAAAAAACCCATAAATCATCAGGATTGTAAATCACTTAAATACACTAGTTCAAACATCAGGATGGGTTTTCTCGTTGTAAACAGAAAAAACCCATAAATCATAAGGATTGTAAATCACTTAAATACACTAGTTCAAACATCAGCTAAAAATAGCATACATACACATAGCGAAAGTAAAACGTTCTGAATAGTTTGATCCTACAACTGTGAGTCTAAATTATATTTTAAATTATCATAGATAGTCTTGATTTTGCACTTTCATTCGCGTCATCGTAATGTACCCATGAGTCTAATTTTTTCACAACTGTAGCTTGTAATGTACCCATTTCATTAACTTGTAATATATCCATGATCCTCGCTTCTCGCCTTCTTCCACTCACTTGTAATGTAGCCATTACTTTTGCTTGTAGTGTACTCATTATTTTTGTATCTGATGCACTGCTTTGAGTTGTAATGTACCCACTGCTTTAACTTTTAATGTGTTCATTATTTTAGCTTGTGATGCACCCACCACTTTAGATTGTAATTTCCACATTGCTTTAGCTTGTAATGTACCTATTATTTTAGTTTGTAATGTATTCACTGCTTTAAGTTGTAATGTACCCACTGTTTTAACTTTTAATGTGTTCATTATTTTAGCTTGTGATGCACCCACTACTTTAGATTGTAATTTCCACATTGCTTTAGCTTGTAATGTACCTATTATTTTAGTTTGTAATATATTCACTGCTTTAAGTTGTAATGTACCTACTGCTTTAACTTTTAATGTGTTCATTATTTTAGATTGTAATCCATCCATTACTTTAGATTGTATTATACCTACTACTTTAGATTGCAATATGCCCATTACTTTAGATTGTAATGTACCCATTAATTTAGCTTGTATTATACCCACAAGTCTATCTTGTAATGTACCCACTACCTTAGCTTGTAATATACCCATTACTTTAGCTTCTAACGTAGCCCTACTTTAGATTGTAATTTCCACATTACCTTAGCTTGTATTATATATATATATATATTACTTTTGCTTGTAATGTTCCTATTATTTTAGATTGTAATGTAGTCACTAATTTAGCTTATAATATACCCATTATTTTAGCCTGTATTATACACACAACTCTATCTTGTAATGTAACCACTACTTTAGCTTGTAATGTAGCCACTACTTTAACTTGTAATGTATTCACTACTTAGATTATAATATACCCACTACTTTAGCCTGTATTATACACACAACTCTATCTTGTAATGTACCCACTACTTTAGGTTGTATTGTACCCAGTACTTTAGCTTGTAACGTAGTCACTACTTTAGCTTGTAATGTACTATTACTTTAGCTTGTAATGTAGTCACTACTTTAGATTGTAATGTAGCCACTACTTTAACTTGTAATGTATTCACTACTTAGATTATAATATACCCACTACTTTAGCCTGTATTATACACACAACTCTATCTTGTAATATACCCACTACTTTAGGTTGTATTGTACCCAGTACATTAGCTTGTAACGTAGTCACTACTTTAGCTTGTAATGTACTATTACTTTAGCTTGTAATGTAGTCACTACTTTAGCTTGTAATGTAAACACTACTTTATCTTGTAATGTACCAATTACTTTCGCTTGCAATGTAGCCACTACTATAGCTTGTAATGTAGCCATTACTTTATCTTGTAATGTAACCACTACTTTAGCTTGTAATGTAGCCACTATTTTAACTTGTAATGTATTCACTACTTAGATTATAATATACCCATTACTTTAGCCTGTATTAATACACACAACTATATCTTGTAATGTACCCACTACTTTAGGTTGTATTGTACTACTACTTTAGCTTGTAACGTAGTCACTACTTTAGTTTGTAACGTAGTCACTGTTTTAGATTTTAATGCAACCACTAATTTAGCTTGTAATGTAGCCACTACTTTAGCTTGTAATGTACCCAGTACTTTAGCTTGTAACGTAGTCACTACCTTAGATTGTAATGTGGGCACTATTTGAGCTTGTAATGTAGCCACTACTTTAGCTTGTAATGTACCCATTACTTTCGCTTGTAATGTACCCACTACTATAGCTTGTAATGTAACCACTACTTTAGCTTGTAATGTAGCCACTAATTTAGCTTGTAGCGTAGTCGCTACTTTAGATTGTAATGTAGCCACTACTTTAGCTTGTAATGTAACCATTACTTTGCCTTGTACAGTAGTAGTATTTTAGAATGTAATGTTCTCATTACTTTATATTGTAATGAACCAACGATTCCTATTTTTTGCTTTCCTAATCAAGAATTACTTAGCATAAAATGTTATTGTGCTTCCACTGACTAGCCTGCAGCAATATGGGTTTCTGGTGTGTTCTAGTCAAAGGAAAGTGCGTAGCCGTTTCCATTTAAAATGTTATTGTGCTTCCACTGACTAGCCTGTAGCAATATGGGTTTCTGGTGTGTTCTAGTCAAAGGAAAGTGCGTAGCCGTTTCCATTTAAAATGTTATTGTGCTTCTACTGACTAGCCTGCAGCAATATGGGTTTCTGGTGTGTTCTAGTCAAAGGAAAGTGCGTAGCCGTTTCCATTTGAAACACTGTGATATTATGGAAAACTTCGAATACAGTATAAAGAGTACTTTTAATACACTATAACTCGTATTAGTGTTCTTCCAGAAAAACATGACTCGACAGGAAAACATTAAATTGTATTATCCCAGGGGCTAAGAAAATCGTTATGAGGACGTAAGTATAGCACGTGTCTTTATTTGAGGGACGATTGTTTTGAAGTCGTTTAATCTCAAGTATCATTTCAGACTGGACTCATATGGTGACCATGCTATATATAAATATAACCACGGTCTCAGTCTCAAGAGGCAAAACGTTACCAATCGTAATTCTATCTATTCAAATCATTCTGTTCCTTTGTATAACTGTTATAACAATGATATCCGCTACTTTGTAACTGTTATAACAATTATATCCGCTACTTTGTAACTGTTATAACAATGATATCCGCTACTTTGTAACTATTATAACCATGGAATTGGTTAGTTTGAAGTAACATTTGTTTAAAGAACCAGCGTAAACAAGAAACTGATAAGTTTTACCAATAAGTTTTCTGTGACGTTAAAACACTATTTTACCGTTAGTTATTTAGTAACATGAACCAGCGTAAACAAGAAACTGGTAAGTTTTACCAATAAGTTTAAAACACTATTTTACCGTTAGTTATTTAGTAACATGAACGTTTTCTTCCCTTTTTATGCATTTTTGAATACATGTAACAGTGTGTATAAAAATCCGTGGGAACTAAAATATGAAAAATATTTAGTTCTCTAGTTAATTTATAGCAAAAACTGTGCTTGATACTGTTATGTTCGGTTTTAAAATGAATAATTTCTTATCATTTTATTGCTCATTTTACATCTTCAGTTTTACAACGATCACTCGTTCAATGTTTATGAAGGGTTTGATAACTCTATCGTTTGACTTGAAGGGCTTGATAACTATTTATCATATCTCTGTAAGCTTTGGACTTGAAGGCATAACGTTTATCATATCTCTGTTATCTTTGGACTTGAAGGCATAACGTTTATCATATCTCTGTAATCTTTGGACTTGAAGGCATAACGTTTATCATATCTCTGTTATCTTTGGACTTGAAGGCATAACGTTTATCATATCTCTGTAATCTTTGGACTTGAAGGCATAACGTTTATCATATCTCTGTAATCTTTGGACTTGAAGGCATAACGTTTATCATATCTCTGCAGGATCTGTTTTTAAACACAAGCTTTCTCAGGACAGGATCTGTGCTGTTCTTAAAGTCTTGTCGGAACAGGATCTGTGTTATTCTTAAATACAAGCCTTCTCAGGACAAGACCTATATTTTTCTTGAATACAAGCCTTCTTAGGACAGGATCTGTATTGTTCTTAAACACAAGCTTTCTCAGGACAGGATCTGTATTGTTTTTAAACACAAGCTTTCTCAGGACAGAATCTGCGCTGTTCTTAAACGCGAGCTTTCTCAGGACAGGATTTGCTTTCTTCTTAAATACAAGTCTTCTCAGGACTGGATCTTTATTGTTTTTAAATACAAGTCTTCTCAGGACAGGATCTGCATTGTTTTTAAATAGAAGCCTTCTCAAGAAAGGAGCTGTATTGTTCTTAAATTCAAGGTGTTTGGTGACTTGGTAGTGGTACTTATATAGGAGCTGGTTTTATAATATTGATTGTCAGATAGCAAATAGGAATTTGGAAACTACACGTCGATTGTTGACAGGCATGTGAGGTGCCCAATGAACATTTTATGAAAGATGTTTGTTTGTTGTTGTTTATTCCTGCGCTTTAGATTTAATTGTGACCTAGATGTCTTCTTGTATTAGTATAAATCCAAATGTACATTTAATTTCCGAAACAGAACTTAATATTAGAGAGATATTGATGTTACAGACATGCCTCTCCTTATTGGGTTGCATTACAAATTATACACCTGATCAAATATAGCGAAACAACGTAGTGACTGGCTATATCCTTCACTAAGCATCGTCAGTCTTCGGTTTCTAGGGTGATGCTGTATCAATAAAACAACATTGAAAATACTTCATGTCATGTACCGTATTGTTATTTTATTTATACAGTCAGTTTTACTTATACAAACACCCTGACAGTTTCGCTCTACAAGATATATCTTTGATTCTCTTTAGATACATGTTTTGTGTAAATAAAAGAATTAGTAATATAATTTAAATAATTAGAATTAATTTGCCAAGTATATTTTCATGCACATTCGGTGAGTTGATAAAGTAATTATAGGGACAGTTGAAAGTGCGTGCCAAATGCATTCTGTAAGTTACTGAAGTAATTATAGAGACAGTTGAAAGTGTGTGCTAAACACATTCAGTACATTGCTGAAGTAATCATAGGGACAGTTGAAAGTGTGTGTCAAACACATTCTGTAAGCTGCTGAAGTAATTATAAGGACAGTTGAAAGTGTGTGCCAAACACATTCAGTAAGCTGCTGAAGTAATTATAGGGACAGTTGAAAGTGTGTGCCAAACACATTCTGTAAGTTGCTGAAGTAATTATAAGGACAGTTTTGGCACACACTTTCACACATTCTGTAAGTTGCTGAAGTAATTATAAGGACAGCTGAAAGTGTGTGCCAAACAAATTCAGTAAGTTGCTGAAGTAATTATAGGGACAGTTGGAAGTGTGTGTCAAACACATTCTGTAAGTTGCTGAAGTAATTATAGGGACAGTTGAAAGTGTGTGCCAAACACATTCTGTAAGTTGCTGAAGTAATTATAGGGACAGTTGAAAGTGTGTGCCAAACACATTCTGTAAGTTGCTGAAGTAATTATAGGGACAGCTGAAAGTGTGTGCCAAACACATTCTGTAAGTTGCTGAAGTAATTATAAGGACAGTTGAAAGTGTGTGCCAAACACAATCTGTAAGTTGCTGAAGTAATTATAAGGACAGTTGAAAGTGTGTGCCAAACACAATCT
>NW_013672265.1:23877-24963 GCF_000517525.1 Limulus polyphemus
CACATTCAGTAAGTTACTGAAGTAGGAGACAGATCAATATAAGATTATTAACATTTGCATAAGTTTCATTTTTTCCCCTCAAACATTATTGTTTTAATCTATACCCTCTTTCAGGTGGAGTAGGGCTAGAATTGACTATCTTTAGTACAAATTAACAAAATGTTAATTCATTTCTCGTAATTTTCCACGATTTAAAAATTGTTTTATACAACATTTTCATCCAATTATTAATATAAAATACTTGTTTTTCTGGAAAAAAAACAAATACGAATTCGCCATGACACACAAGTTTAACCTCCATTGATTGGTCACAGATTGTTCATAATTTCTATTGGTTACGAAGGCTGCCTTTAATGTTTCAGCCAAACCCTTTTCAGTAAAAACAACGAATCATGTAAAGTTTGTTTCAATCAACTTTGCTACGACTAGAATTAGAGCTGGCTAATTATTTAGAACTATTATTGCTTTGGGGTATATATTGACTTTTATAGTTTCATATTGTTATTATAACCGTATACTAAAAGTATTTAAAAGTAACACCTGAAAGTTATAGGAGCGTGAACACTGCTATGTGAAATATATATGAAAAAACCAAAACCCTCGTTGAAGTTTCAAATGTGTTTGCTATAATTTGATAAATTGATTTTGATTGCCTTTCATAGATGTTTTACATTTCATAACAATCTGCTATTTAATGCTTTTCAGCACAAAGAAGTTACGCTTTATAACCGCATGATGCGACTACTTTTATAACAAGTGATATTTTTTAAATGAATGTTGTTAAGCAAGCGTAACAAGAAAAACTTGGATAAAAGGTAATAGAAATTAAATTGGCACATCTGAATAATATATACATAGTTTTATTTTGTGCAACGTTTCGAGTAGACAACCTTCGTCAGGCAGTAAAGACCGTGTTACAATTAAATTAGGCTCATTGTAACACGGTCTTTACTGCCTGACAGACATACCGCGTGGGGGGGGGGGGGGATGGCAGTATTTTTTTGTTGCACGTATTTGCAAATGTAATTGAACCTCTTCAGTGTATTAACTTGTGCTGTTTGTTTAATAAAGTTGAAATAATTAGAT
>NW_013672265.1:25244-30033 GCF_000517525.1 Limulus polyphemus
CCTCAGTTATAATACAGTGTTTGATCGTCAAATAATTGAACAAAAAATTCACACTCGATTTAGTGCCAATATTATGGTTAGCACGTATTAACACGGCCTCAGTTATAATACAGTGTTTGATCGTCAAATAATTGAACAAAAAATTCACACTCGATTTAGTCCCTATATTATGGTTAGCACGTATTAACACGGCCTCAGTTATCATACAGTGTTTGATCGTCAAATAATTGAACAAAAAATTCACACTCGATTTAGTCCCAACATTGTGGTTAGCACGTATTAACACGGCCTCAGTTATCATACAGTGTTTGATCGTCAAATATTCCTAAAACAAATATATACTTAACCACAGACCACAAAGATATCGAAATTAAAGAACAAGTTAAACAATCGCCAAGTTGTTATAGTTTTATTTTAAAGAGGATGACGTTTCGAGCTAGCGCTCTTCGTGTTTTGATGTTCATGATTACTGTATTATGTAGACTCTTGATTTGATGTTCATGATTCCTGTATTATGTAGACCCGTGTTTTGAAGTTCATGATTACTGCATTATGTAGACCCGTGTTTTGATGTTCATGATTCCTGTATTATGTAGACTCTTGATTTGATGTTCATGATTCCTGTATTATGTAGACCCGTGTTTTGATGTTCATGATTCCTGCATTATGTATACCCGTGTTTTGATGTTCATGATTCCTGCATTATGTATACCCGTGTTTGATGTTCATGATTCCTGCATTATGTAGACTCTTGATTTGATGTTCATGATTCCTGAATTATGTAGACCCGTGTTTTGATGTTCATGATTCCTGCATTATGTATACCCGTGTTTTGATGTTCATGATTCCTGTATTATGTAGACTCTTGATTTGATGTTCATGATTCCTGAATTATGTAGACCCGTGATTTGATGTTCATGATTATTCCATTATGTAGACCCGTGATTTGATGTTCATGATTCCTGCATTATGTATAGCCTTGTTTTGATGTTCAAGATTCCTGCATTATGTATAGCCTTGTTTTGATGTTCACGATTCCTACATTATGTAGACCCGTGATTTAAAGTTCATGAATGGACTACCAGCGCCACCAACTTTCATATTATTAGTTTATTTTTGTGACGTATTTCTTTATACAAATGATGATGAGTTTATTCACACCCATAAGTACTGAAGTTGCTATAGTGATGATACAAATCACCAAAGGTCTGTCGTCTTACAAGAAGCCGAAGAATACGTATATATCTGATTCTTGAGTTGAAAATGACGATTCTGGTCAAACGTAGTGATTCCTTATTTATATTTGATTTCTTTTATTTAAGTAAACAGAAGTGTATATTTAATGAAAAGTCTTTAACAATGGTTCCGTTTATTCCTCTACTTGGGGTAAATTTAATGAGTGATAAATAATCAGTTTATATGAAGTTTTGACGTATCGTTTCGTCGACAGAACATAGTATTCAAAACGACACATCGAATGATGAAGGTGCTTGCAAGGTATGAGCTCTACCGGCCAATCGACGTTTCAGGTGTATAAAGTTTGTTTTTGTTTAAAAGGATATTTTAACTGGTTGCTTTGTCGAGTACAGTTACTTACTTTGTCGTCTATATATTATTATAACCAAGATATAAGATTGTTTATGTGTTAGATATCACACAGTTTTATGTTCTTTGTTCAATTCTAACTTTCTATATATAATTACAAGATTATATAATTTCAAAGCGCCTTGCATGCCTTAAAGTTTAAATCAGTATTAACATATGTGTACCAACTTAGTCAATAGTGTTTGTAGTGAAACATATCACTGTCGTTTCGTTATTTAAAAAAAATTAGATTTCCAAAACTCCTACCTGTTATTACCATCATACATTATGATAACTAAACACTACAACTATATAGGAATGTTGAAAAATAATTTATTACACATTGATTTTCTGAAAGAATGTAAAACCTTTGAAACTTCTTAAAGTGCCCAATATCAACCTAAGGTTCAGTAAAGATGTCACCCAAAAACAATTTAAATAAAACCGCAAAAAAGCTAAATTTCTTGAGTCATTTGTTTCCAATCTCCCAGTGTTAAAACAACAAATTAGCAACTTGAATTATGTATATTTAAAACGAATTAGAGACGCAGAACAAGAAAAGCTTATCACAATGTAACTTAATCCCACTAAAAGAATTACAACCAGATTAGACATGTGTGATCATATAGTGGCATTCTGTAGGGTCTACCTAAACTGATCAAGTATACAATCAGATTAGACATGTGTGATCATATAGTGGCATTCTCTAGGGTCTACCTAATCTGATGAAGTATACAACCAGATTAGACATGTGTGATCATATAGTGGCATTCTGTAGGGTCTACCTAATCTGATCAAGTATACAACCAGATTAGACATGTGTGATCACATAGTGGCATTCTGTAGGGTCTACCTAATCTGATCAAGTATACAACCAGATTAGACATGTGTGATCATATAGTGGCATTCTGTAGGGTCTACCTAATCTGATCAAGTATACAACCAGATTAGACATGTGGGATCATATAGTGGCATTCTGTAGGGTCTACCTAATCTGATCAAGTATACAACCAGATTAGACAGTGGGATCACACAGTGGTATTTTATAAGATCTGCCTAAGCTACATAAAGCAGTTATAAATTAATTTCTTAAGTAAGTTGTTACTTTCATTTGTCAAGAATGATTTCATTGTCAGATTCCTTTGATTTCTCTGATATCATCAAACAAATGGAATTTGATCAATCTTTACACATCACCAGTTTTGATAGAGAATCATTAAACACTAACATCCCACTTAATGAAGTAATCAAATTAAGTAGTGATTAATTATTTCCCGATGACATTAAAGTTAATGGCTTAACTAAAAATCAATTCACGAAACTGCCTGAAATGGCTACTAAACAATAGGACACGTTATTAAATAGACGATGTGACCATGGGCTCACCACTTGCTCCAGTCTTAGCTAATTCATTTTTGTCTCACCGCGAAACTAATTGACTACAGTCCTATCCATCTGAATTTAAGCCTTTGGATTATAATATACACTGATGACGCTTTTATCTTGTTCAGAGAACAGAGTCATGTCGGAAAACTCAAAGACTATTTAAATTCTAAACACAAAAATATAAAGTTTACAGTTGAAGAATAAAAATAATTGAAATTACCTTTTTTTAGATCTAGAGATCATCCACCTGAACAGCAGGTTCGCAACTCAAAACTACCACAAACCAACAATTTCTGCCCTTTGCTATCATTTCAGTACATTTATACCCAACTGTTGAAAACAGTAATTATAATTCATAGAGTTCACTAGCTCGTATCGTAATTTTCATGATGAAGTAATAAATATCAAAAGTACTTGATTAAAAACGCCTTATAAAAATTACACTAACTAATTTGTAATACGGGTATATCTCATGTTGGCATAGTTTTATACCAATCACACTTACTAATTCGTAATACGGGTATATCTCATGTTGGCATAGTTTTATACCAATCACAGATACTATTTTGTAATACGGTATATCTCATGTTGGCATAGCTTTATACCAATCACATATACTATTTTTTAATACGTGTATATCTTATGTTGGCATAGCTTTATACCAATCGCAGATACTATTTTGTAATACTTGTATATCTCATGTTGGCATAGCTTTATACCAACCAAACGTAATATTTGTAGTACAGGTATATCTCATGTTGGCATAGCTTTATACCAATCAAACTTAATATTTCGCAATGCAAAGTATATGTTGGTATAGCTTAATAAAAATCACAGATACTATTTTGTAATACGTGTATATCTCATTTTGGCATAGCTTTATACCAATCACAGATATTATTTTGTAATACGTGTATATCTCATGTTGGCATAGCTTTATACCAATCATAGATATTATTTTGTAATTCGTGTATATCTCATGTTAGCATAGCTTTATACCAATCACATATACTATTTTGTAATACGTGTATATCTCATGTTGGCATAGCTTTACATCAATCACAGATATTATTTAGTAATACGTGTATATCTCATTTTGGCATAGCTTTATACCAATCACAAATATTATTTTGTAATATGTGTATATCTCATGTTAGCATAGCTTTACACCAATCACAGATATTATTTTGTAATTCGTGTATCTCATGTTAGCATAACTTTACACCAATCACAGATACTATTTTGTAATACGTGTATATCTCATGTTGGCATAGCTTTATACCAGTCACAGACATTATTTTGTAATGCAGGTATATCTCATGTTGGCATAGCTTTATACCAATCACAGATACTATTTTGTAATACGTGTATATCTCATATTGGCATAGCTTCATACCAATCATAGATATCATTTTGTAATACGTGTATATCTCATGTTGGCATAGCTTTATACTTCACCACATACGAACATTTCAGTTTCAGATGCTTCAATGCTTATAAAATCGCCTTGTAGATAAAGATTGAAATTTATAAAAACAAAAACGGCTGATATGCGTAATGTATGCAACACGTTTCTAGCAGTCTCTAACAGTACTGCAAGTAAGATGGAGACTGTAATAACATTCCAATTAGACTTTAGTGTTGTAAACCATTACCAGTTGCTACTACCCTCAACAATAGAGCTGTAATTGAAATACTACCTCAACATCGCTATGAAATAATGTACAAGTGGAAGTATGATACAAATATATCTTGCATACAAGACAGACGAACGGATTCTAAAGGATATCGTTTACAAAAATACTACACCAAAGAAACA
>NW_013672265.1:30979-35935 GCF_000517525.1 Limulus polyphemus
TATATATATATATATATATATATATATATAATACTACTGTCTGTTCTATGTATCTATCTATATATCTATATATATTTATATATATAATAGTACTGTCTGTTGTCTGTCCATGTAACTACTTTGCAGGGTGAGGATGAATCTTCACCAAAATTGGTATGGAGGTTCATTAGGTCCATGCTGGGGGTACATACAAAATTTCAGTTTAGCGTTTTCCAGTTTTTATGGGTGTTTTAGCGTGTTTTTACCATTACATATAAGGGAAGCAACTTTTTCTGTTCTAAGATAACCTGTCATTAATCATAAATTTACATAACTTTCGTCCAGGGGACGGGTACTTCAACTAGTAATCAATATCTAAGTTAATAAAAAGACCGGAAAGCTTGTCATTCCAACCTAATTTAAACGAAAAGCTACACAATGGACTAGCTGCACTGTGCCTACCACAGGTATTGAGCCCCGATTTTTTGGTGTATAAGCACTCAAGCTTAGAGTTGCTCCACTGGGAGCAGTTAGTTTGATGTTAAGCATGATGAGCTAGTTAATGATGTTTAGGATATAGTACACAAGCAAAAGTACGGGAAAAGTTTAAGTTAATTTATCAATTTAAATTAATTCACGGACTTTAAAAAGGATAATTGTGTTGCACTCTTGGTTTCACTCAGAGCCAAAGCTCTGAGCCACTTATACCACCCACCGCGAAAAGTAATTGTTGAGCATTTCAGTTATGCTAAGATAAATATGGTAAATCTATATTTTTTGTTCTTTAAGTTACGTCATATTTTGAAATGTGAATGATAGAGTGATTAATTCCTAACAAGTTAGTATAGAATATCCTGCTTGTAAAATAAAATTTGGCATCAACAATATTCATGCATGGTTCTCCCATCATTTCAAAGTGGATGTTGAGATTTGCCTGCGTGCGCAGCTTTTCAAACGGGAGACAGATGAACGCTCGGACATACACCACAGTTCGCAATATATATAAGATAACAAATATTCAATGAGTTATTATCATCCAGAACTATAGATAAACCCTTGAATTCGTAGTTGGAAAGGAATGGGATAAATATTTTACAGACAATTGCTTGTTGATAGGGTGTGGATTGGGTTTGACATTTAACTTTGTGTCTAATAACACTTAGATTGCTTCACTACCAATGTAAGCCAACAGGTGTTTTCCAATAGGATATTTTAGCATATTTGTTTCATTACTAGAAAAATGAAGACAATACGCCTTGTGAAAAGGTGATCGTGTTTCAGGAATGAGCCCTCCTGTAGTGTAAACCACAGCCTAGATTTTGTTGCTAAAACTTGCTAAAAGTTTTTTGGTGGAATAAACTGTTACATCCTTTGCAAAACAGTTTTACTTAGAGTGATATTTCATGGCGATTAGGATTCAGATCGAGAGACTAGTCTAGCGCAAATTACTTATGAACACAGACTGGTGTATTATAATGTTAACAGAAATAAAGTCCTTCCAATATGATTTTATCAATTCGGGAAGTGTAACATTACCTAGATTGTCCCAGTAACGCAAGGCAGTTGTGGCTTCGTTTACCATTCGTAAACTACATATTTAAAGTCTTCTTTGTACTCAAGCTTGGTCATCATTGAGTAGAGAGATTCCCACAATTGTTTTTTAAATTTCTCATCCAAAGTTTGATGATTATGGCACAATGAGCCGCAAAGTCTTATATTTAGGGCCGTGATGAGCAGAATAATGACTGTAACTCGTCCGTGAAATTCAGTAGCATTAAGCTTTCCTGAACACAGTATACGTCCTGGCCTGCGTCCTAAAAGTTTATTAGAATCTTAAATATAAAGCAAGTTAGCCAATTTGTTTTACATCATGCTTCAAAGTTCGTACTGATCGAAACGAAGTCCACGTTATTAAGTAGAGCGGTCTTCCATTTCATCCGCACATAAATAATCTTCGGGTTGTGTATAAATAAGCATTCTCCAATATTCAAACCGGATTTAATAACTACTCATCCCTCAAAATGTGCCAGGTCCTTCTTACTGGCATCTAGATATTAGCTGGACGGGCCCATTACTGGTTGATTGTTTGTTTGTTATGGATTTCGCGCTAAGCTACACGAGGGCTATCTGCGCTAGCCGTCCCTAATTTAGCAGTGTAAGACTAGATGGAAGGCAGCTAGTCATCACCACCCACTGCCATCTCTTGGGCTACTTTTACCAACGAATAGTGGGATTGACCGTCACATTATAACGCCTTCACGGTTGAAAGGGTGAGCATGTTTGGTGTGACGGGGATTCGAACCCGCGACCCACAGATTGCGAGTCGAGCGCCCAAACCACCTGGCCATGGTTGAAGTGCTCTACCATTAATGTGTTTACTACAGTATATATACGTGTGTCTGTCTGTCTGTCTGTTTGTCTGTCTATATATACCGGTAAACATAATAATGAATTAATAACAATAAAAATTTCGTAAATTGTTTCCAAAAAGGGATAATGTTACATGAGAGAAACCCAAATTGTGAAGGATACGTAATTAACCCTAAAATTTACAACATTTGAAAATTCTAATGTATCCTTAATATTGTAGTGAATTTCGCTTTTAGATATTCTTAATAATTCTTTATTCCATAAAAAATAAGCTGTAAGACTTTGAGATAATGGAATCTAAAGAACTTAAAGCAATACAGCCAGCCTGAGTTATATATCTATCATTTTATAACGAAAAACCTAAATCTAAACGTACTCGAATACAAATGATGGATAGCATGCCAGCACGATATATAAACTCTCTTTGTAAGAAGAAAATCCCAATAACTACAACAGACCCTCCAATTCGTAACATAGAAATCACGAAACTAACTTGCTTTATCTTCAAAACGTGTATTAGCGTGTAAGTATATGTTAATATATATAATACCACCTGTATTACAACTTCTTGTTATAAATTACAATACCTTCAGCATGAGAAACGTTATCAAAACCTGCAGAAGAAACCGAAAACCATTTTCCGTTTATAAAACCACAGAGTTTATGAGTATTGTAAAAACGCAACTATATAAATCAGCAAAAAAACGAAACTACCTTGTTATTCCTATTCTCTAATATTGATTTAACGGAATTTATTGTAATATCGATTTAGTGGAACATTTTGTATATTGATTTAGTGGCATTTTTGTGGTATTGATTAAATAGAACGTTTTGTGATGTTGATTTAGTGGTCTGGAATTTTTGTGGTACGGATTAGGTAGAAAATTTTATGATATTGATTTAGTGGTCTGGAACTTTTTGTGGTATTGATTAAGTAGAAGATTTTGTGATATCGATTCAATGATCACGAAATCTTTCAGATATACACACACACGCAAATCAACAAAGAAACCTTGTACTAGAAAAAAATTTGACTATAACCTAAGCCGTTTTTATGAGTACATCATTCTACCAGAAATCATGAAAAATCATATTTCATGTCTCAAAATGACATATAGACGAGTTATATTAAAGTTATATTTTTTCCTTCCCAATGTGCTGTATTTCGAAGTAAACAAACAGAATATTAATCTAATATCCGCACGTTCTAGGTTAAACAAGTTTATTTTGTAAATACGATTTATAAAGTTATACTGTCCAATTACAGACTAGATATATATATATTGTCCAAACACATGCTATATATATATTGTCCAAACACATGCTATATATTTATATTGTCCAACAAATGCTATATATTTATATTGTCCAACAAATGCTATATATTTATATTGTCCAAACACATGCTATATAAATTTATATCGTCCAAACACATGCTATATATTTATATCGTCCAAACACATGCTATATATATTTATATCGTCCAAACACATGCTATATATTTATATTGTCCAACAAATGCTATATATTTATATTGTCCAACAAATGCTATATATTTATATTGTCCAAACACATGCTATATATTTATATTGTCCAACAAATGCTATATATTTATATTGTCCAAACACATGCTATATATTTATATCGTCCAAACATATGCTATATATTTATATTATTCATTGTACAAAGATATACCATATATCTACATCTTTCTAACATATACCATATATATATGTATATTGTACAAATACTATATTGATATATTGTCCAAACACATATATATTCAATTGTTCACACGAATACTTATATTATTCAAACAAATACTACATATTTTCTACTATAAATGTAATTGCCATACTTAATTTTTCCCTCTCTCTATACAGAGCACCCATCATTCGCTTTTGGTAATCAATTATATAATACGTCTTCACAGCGAACGAGATGGAAAACAAAGCACGTGAAAATCTCTCGTGCTCCATACCCAAACATAAACTACTTTTATTTCAGGATAGAAAGCAAGAAATTTTTTTGAAACCTACATACGCTAACGAAAGTAACATAGGTTCTTCATGTCATAGTTCTTTTATCATTCTTATGCTCTTATGTATTGAAAATGCTGATAAGCTAGTATTTCACAGAAATTTTTTGTTTTCATAACAGTTTCAATTTTACAGTTAATTAACATTTAGGGACAAATATCTAATTAAACCTGAAACATCAACGTTTATTTTGGTCGCTTAAGTATGAACATGGATCTCACTTTAAAACTGAAAACAGTAACATTTACTTTGGTCGCTTAAGTATGAGCATGGATCTCACTTTAAAACCTAAAATAGCAATATTTACTTTGGTCACTTAAGTATGAACATGGATCTCACTTTAAAACTGAAAACAGCAGAATTTACTTTGGTCGCTTAAGTATGAACATGGATCTCACTTTAAAACTGAAAACAGTAACATTTACTTTGGTCGCTTAAGTATGAACATGGATCTCACTTTAAAACTGAAAACAGTAACATTTACTTTGGTTGCTTAAGTATGAACATGGATCTCACTTTAAAACTGAAAACAGTAACATTTACTTTGGTTGCTTAAGTATGAACATGG
>NW_013672265.1:36712-41248 GCF_000517525.1 Limulus polyphemus
GTGATGTGTAAATGTAACTGTTAACTAGGTTCTGTAAGCAGTGGCTGTACGGTGATGTGTAAATGTAACTGTTAACTAGGTTCTGTAAGCAGTGGCTGTACGGTGATGTGTAAATGTAATTGTTAACTAAGTTCTGTAAGCAGTGGCTGTACGGTGATGTAATTGTTGACTTGATTATCTATGCAGTGGCTGTACGGTGATGTGTAAATGTAACTGTTAACTAGGTTCTGTAAGCAGTGGCTGTACGGTGATGTGTAAATGTAACTGTTAACTAGGTTCTGTAAGCAGTGGCTGTACGGTGATGTGTAAATGTAAACTGTTGAGTTGGTTATAAAACTGGAATATTAGTTTCTATAGCACAATAAAACCCAAAATAGGCATCATCTTAGGATATTATGCTTTTTAATGTTTTATTTTATTTATATGTTCATTAAATGATTAGTACATTGATTAAACGGTATTCAACATCAACAATATGAAACTATAAAAAATCATGATTTTTATATCTCTCACAATGAATTAATTTCAGAATAGTGTCGATGAAAAACAAATTGTTTGTTATTCAGTAAATGATTAGTACATTGATTAAACGGTATTCAACATCGACAATATGAAACTATAAAAAATCAAGATTTTTATAACTCTCACAATGAATTAATTTCACAATAGTGTCGATGGAAAAACAGATTGTGTGTTACTCTGATAACAAACTATACTTCAATCATCATAAGTAGTCTAGTAAACATCCAAAATTGAGTGACAAACCACGAGAAACGTTTATTAATTATATCGCCTCGGATATGTAAGCCAAGAGAAAATAATCAAGTCAGCTTGCGAAAACATTGACTCCCGTATGATATGTCCTATTAATAATACTAGTTTAGAGCACTTGTAAAGGAAGCCAAAATTGTATTAAGAACAATGTTAAATAATGTTCCCTTCTTTATTTTTGTATCAAGGACAATGATAGATAATGTTCCCTTCCTTATTTTTGTATTAAGGACAATGTTAGATAATGTTCCCTTCCTTATTTTTGTATTAAGGACAATGTTAGATAATGTTCCCATTCCTTATTTTTGTATCAAGGACAATGATTAGATAATGTTCCCATTCCTTATTTTTGTATCAAGGACAATGTTAGATAATGTTCCCTTCCTTATTTTTGTATCAAGGACAATGATAGATAATGTTCCATTCCTTATTTTTGTATCAAGGACAATATTAGATAATGTTCCCTTCCTTCTTTCTTTTGTTATTAAACCTCTAATGATCTCGTTAGATATTAACTGTATACACTGCTTTATGGAAGGTAATAATTGACTCATTTAACTGATTAGATACTTGTGGCCTTAAATTCAAAGCTAAAAGTCTATAAAATAGCAGAAATGTTCCCTACCTCAGGGTATTTTTATCCCCCTTCTCTGGCAAAAAACATAGAACAAAATAGCCCAAGTACACCGTGACAGTTACCATATCAAAAATTACGGTAATCGAGACAGTCAACTGTGGGTGATGGATGTTAACACACAGACACACACACTCATAATGGATCATCTCTATGATAAAAAATTGTTTAAAAAATTGAATATGAACGTTCTTTCCTGTCTGAGGTGGCATTTTTTGGAATATTAAAAACAATAATTTTAAGGGTAAAAAATATAAAATATATATACCTAGATATATTTTTCGATGTTATAGTTTTACAACAGGATTATAACACGTAAATACCTCCAGAACAATATATCTTCCAACGGTATAATAAAAACAATACGGCTCTTTAAGCTACTCATGGGTCATCTGCACTAGCCATCTCTTGAGCTATCCTAATCAAATAGTGACATTGATCGTCACATTATAACGCCCCCACGGTTGAAAAGTCAAAGTATTTTAGTGATGTGATTTAAAGCCGCGACCGTCAGATTGGGAGTCTAACTACTAGACAATGCCAGGCCCCAACTTTGTAAGATCAAGTATGATGTATTATCTAGACAATGCCAGGCCCCAACTTTGTAAGATCAAGTATGATGTATTATCTAGACAATGCCAGGCCCCAACTTTGTAAGATCAAGTATGATGTATTATCTGGACAATGCCAGGCCCCAACTTTATAAGATCAAGTATGATGTATTATCTAGACAATGCCAGGCCCCAACTTTATAAGATCAAGTATGATGTATTATCTAGACAATGCCAGGCCCCAACTTTGTAAGATCAAGTATGATGTATTATCTGCCATGAGATGTGTTTTTTACAGCAGTAAAACCAAGGAAATTATCTATTCTTAAAGATGTGAGTTTTCAACAGAATGATAAAATTAATATTTTTAATGAGTTTATCTGCTAATACGTTTGTGTCATCATGATTATAGAGGTCGTTTCTCTTGAACGATAATTTTGTATTTGCCAAAATACAATAAAATGTGTGTGTGTGTTTTGTCCCACCGCAGAAATTATAAAAGCGTGTAGCATAATATCAATCACATATATATTTATGTAAAACTATGTTTATATCAAACTAACATATTGTTGTTGATACACCTTTTTTCAAGCTATAACAGAAAGAAATGTGTACAAAGTTAATAATCTGATTATGTTAGGATATTAATATATATTATTAAGGAAGTTTGTTTGTTTGTTTGTAATTAAGCCCAAAGCTACACAGTGGGCTATCTGTGCTCTGCCCACCACGTTGTATTTCCTCAGACATACCGCTGTGCCACTTGGGGGACTATTAAGGAAGTTTGAACTTAAAGTTAAGACGTCATTATATCTGCACTTGTGATTGATTCTAAGCTTCCTTGGATGCTGAAGATAAACACACAAGCAGATTACTTCTACTCCATACTAAAATAACGAAGTATTGCCTTACCGAGTTTAAAACAATTTTGAACAAACGTTCTACAGTCTGGAAGTTAACGCGCAAGAAAACAAGGAATGAAAACGCTTAGGGCAACATTCTTGTGTATGTTAAGTCAAGCATAAAAAGTATATTTACATTTTAATAAGGTTAGACGTATTTGATATATTTGGTTTGAAAAATAAATAGTACATTCTATAAGATGCTTTACTCTAGTCTGCAAGTCCTAGGTGTATTGATCGTTCTCCCAAGCGAGTGTTGTTATTAAAACATATACATTCATTGGTATCCTCGTCGTTTAACTAAGCAAGAAGAATTTCAACTCGAGACGAAAAGTACATTACCTAATATAAATGTCTGGATCGAGGGTATTCCATTTACTTTCTTTTAATTACGCTTCCTCAGAGTTTACCGGGTTAAATTTATCTAAAGATAAGTTGCCCTTTAAAGAACCTATTGTAAGCATCTTTATGAAGAAGTTAAACAATTCTGGAAGAGAAAATACCATAATGTTCTTAACATCATTACCAAGTTACGAACTAATAAAATCCTGTGAGTGAATAAACCAGTGAAAATAATGAGGAAAAGGATAACTGTTTATTATACCGTTATTACAGTGTTCCATAATTAATTACCTTGAGCATTTGACCTGTCTCTGACTGGCAGCAGCAGCGCCTCCTAGAGGATGTAGTCAACCATCCTGTAGTTTTCATCGTCAGTTCTATACGTGAAAGACTCTAGTTTTCTTAGATTTAAACAAAACAGCCTAAAAATGAAAATATCTTATTTCTTCTTCAGATAACATCTACATCCCAAAGCTTAAGTTTGAATAACACATACCTTCTCGAAATATTGCTGTGTGATATTCTCAGGTTCATTAATTTCGAGAAGCAGAATAACAGGAGGTTTACCAGAACAAAACGTGAGTTCTCTTAATTTCGACTGAGTTTAAAAGCAATGAAAAACATTAAACACAAGTTAATCACAGTAAAGCAATATTTGCTTACTCAATAAAAACACAATTACGTTTTAAAGCAAGTGTATTATGTTTACTGGATATTTCTCAACGTCTACAATAATCTCAAATGTCAGACTGACTGAGAATACATGTCATTATACAAGAATAACAACAGTGGTATTCTTTTCAAGAAACAGGCGTTACCAATGACTGCTGGAATGTAGTATCACTGGGACATCATCTGCCTGTTGTAGGTTGTCATCAGACGCCATTCTATTGTAGACTGCTTCAGACACCATTCTATTGTAAGTTGTCTTCAGACGCAATTCTATTGTAGGTTGTCTTCAGACGCCATTCTATTGTAGGTTGTCTTCAGACGCCATTCTATTGTAGACTGCTTCAGACGCCACTCTATTGTAGACTGCTTCAGACGCCACTCTATTGTACACTGCTTCAGACACCACTCTATTGTACACTGCTTCAGACACCATTCTATTGTAGACTGCTTCAGACGCCACTCTATTGTACACTGCTTCAGACACCATTCTATTGTAGGCTGTCTTCAGGCGCCATTCTATTGTAGACTGCTTCAGACACCATTCTATTGTAGGTTGTCTTCAGACACCACTTTATTGTAGGTTGTCTTCAAACACCATTCTATTGTAGACTGCTTCAGACACCATTCTATTGTAGACTGCTTCAGACACCATTCTATTGTAGAC
>NW_013672265.1:42152-49412 GCF_000517525.1 Limulus polyphemus
GTATTGTAGACTGCTTCAGACACCATTTTATTGTAGGTTGTCTTCAGACACCATTCTATTGTAGGTTGTCTTCAGACACCATTCTATTGTAGGCTGCTTCAGACACCATTCTATTGTACACTGCTTCAGACACCATTTTATTGTAGGTTGTCTTCAGACACCATTCTATTGTACACTGCTTCAGACACCATTCTATTGTACACTGCTTCAGACACCATTCTATTGTAGGTTGTCTTCAGACACTATTCTATTGTACACTGCTTCAGACGCCACTTTATTATGAGTCTACTTTGTCACAATCATGCTTTACTTGCACGCCATTTTCCCTTCAACTTTATTAAAATTATATTTATTTTTCTATAAGGAATTAATCCATACCAAATTTAGACATAACAATTTTTTTAATTATCATATCAATAACGGAGAAGAAAATTAGGTTTATAGCTATTTTTGGTTCTTATTGGCAGCATATTTTTCTTCGCCTCTCTCTCTGTTTTTCTCCTACTTTCACATCTTTTAATCTCTTTTGTTTCTCGTTGATTTGATTTTCTTTTATATCTTTCTCCAAACCACGCCAAACACACCTGCTTTCCTTATATTGAATTCAAACATCTCGTAATCATAAAGGTTCTTATAGTTTCACTAAACTTAGAAAGGTGTCTGCTCTTCCAGTAATTATCTAACTACTTAATGCTGTAATTTCTTAATTCTTTAAGAACTAATCAAAAGTCGGCCACATACTTACTTCTCTCAACTCCAAAACTAATTCTTACACCAACCATTATAACACTGAACTGCCAATAAAAAATATCACTGTCTATATCTACACAGTATGTTCCACCGTACAAGAATCACATCCATTTTAGTTAAATGACATACCCGTGTATTCACGTCCGCTCTAGTTAAATTGCATACCCCTGTATTCACGTCCGCTCTAGTTAAATGGCATACCACTGTATTCACGTCCACTCTAGTTAAATTGCATACCCGTGTATTCACGTCCGCTCTAGTTAAATTGCATACCCCTGTATTCACGTCCGCTCTAGTTAAATTGCATACCCCTGTATTCACATCCACTCTAGTTAAATGACATACCCCTGTATTCACGTCCACTCTAGTTAAATGACATACCCGTGTATTCACGTCCGCTCTAGTTAAATGACATACCCCTGTATTCACATCCACTCTAGTTAAATGACATACCCGTGTATTCACGTCCGCTCTAGTTAAATTGCATACCCCTGTATTCACGTCCGCTCTAGTTAAATTGCATACCCGTGTATTCACGTCCGCTCTAGTTAAATTGCATACCCCTGTATTCACGTCCGCTCTAGTTAAATTGCATACCCCTGTATTCACGTCCGCTCTAGTTAAATTGCATACCCCTGTATTCACGTCCACTCTAGTTAAATGACATACCCCTGTATTCACGTCCGCTCTAGTTAAATTGCATACCCCTGTATTCACGTCCGCTCTAGTTAAATTGCATACCCCTGTATTCACGTCCACTCTAGTTAAATGACATACCCCTGTATTCACATCCACTCTAGTTAAATGACATACCCGTGTATTCACGTCCACTCTAGTTAAATGACATACCCATGTATTCACGTCCACTCTAGTTAAATGACATATCCATGTATTCACGTCCACTCTAGTTAAATGACATACCCCTGTGAGTATCTAGGGCAAGAGAAATTTAGTGACTCCTTTGGCTGACATTCTATGTTTAGACAATTTTGGAAATTGTATATTAACTAAGGTGATAGGAAACATGTAGTATGCTTTCATACCATTTACCTCTCGCCTTTACCTTCAGGCCAACAGCCATCTTTATCATTAAAAACATAAAAATCGATTAAAACATATCGTGTGCCAATGAAGAAATTTTTAAGCTGAACAAAAAAGAAAAAATGAAAATAAATAAATATTTATATGCATACAAAAGTGAGGGAACCAGAGCTTCTTACTTTAACTGGAGCTCTGACAACAGATCCTCTTATATAGAGGTCAACTTCTAGTTAGCTTTGTTTGTGTGGTACATGATCTCTAAAGTCGTCATGAGAACCGTCTAAGTATGTTCCAGCTCAACCTAAAGATGGCATACCTTTTCTTCCAGTTGTGAAGGAGTATCCTTACCCTTCTGAAGATAATCTCCCTCCCACGTATAATGTTCCCAAACCTTTCTCCTCCTAGCAAATTATTCTTGGCAGTGTTCCTTTAATACCAGTATCTGATGAAACATAAAGGTTTCTATTAATTTGGTCATGGGCATGATCAGCAGTTATAACTTCAGTGACTGTGGAGGTTGTGTCCAGGATTACTTGGTGGGCTGTAGATATGTGTGATGACCAATACGGATGCTGCCTGTTCATGCCTGAGCTGTTGCTACAAGGTTTGCAGATCCTGGTGTGGTAAATTTTTCTTGTGTTTCTTCTAACTCTGCAATTATCCGAATTCTGGGAAAATTTATTTTGGCTTTTGAACACTGTAATGTAAAGTAAATGTTCATTGGGTGCTAGTTATGTTTCCGTCATGGACACACACCAATGGAACACTACAACCTGAAGTTGAATTCCTACAGATTCAGCTGGCTCCAATTTCATAGGTCAAATTGGACTCCATAATGGACTTCCTCAATTGGATATCTGTTAAACTGGACTGCATCAGGATCGAAGTGGCAGTCTATAACACAGTTTGATGGATCCTTCCACAGTTGGCTCTGTAGTCTCAGTCCGTTCCCAAATAGTTTAGTGGTTTAAATCAGTTGACCTACAACTACGGCTAGAGCCTACATGTCTGAGAAGTTGGCAAGCAACACAGTTACATCTATTGACTCCGACTTTACCACAGGTCGACAACTGGAGTTTTAGTGACCACAGAGTAATACGAGATGTTTGGAAAATTACACATCACTCCCCATGGTATGCAATGGTTTATATATCTGGTAACAATAATTAAAAATGTAAAACGATTATTTGAGAAGAGAGCCATAAAGCTTAAGAACTTGATTTTAAATAGAAGTGTAGGCATTTTAATGAAAGGCCAATCAAATTATATAACATAACATACTGTTCAGGGACAACAAGAGACCTATTCGCCTATCTAAACTGTTCCATCCCCTAAACTGAACCTCAAAGCCAGCCTTCATCATTCGTATAGTTATCATGCTTTATCTTAAACTGAGTTAAATTTAATGCCTCCACAAAGTCCAAAGACAATTCGTTTCAAAGGCCAACCACCCTGTTAGAAGAATAAAACAATCTTAGCTGAAAATGACTCTAACCCTGCCAAGACGTATAAATGTTTCTCCTTCTACTACCATTCTCACCATTAAGTATGCAAAAAATACGACGCATCAACACCATCAAATCCCTTAACAATCTCAAATACCTCAATCTGGTTCCCTCTAAATCTTATTTTTGCAAAATAAAATAATTTCAAAGATCTTAAGCTCTCCTCGTATCACAACCCCTCCATCTCAGGTACCATTCTAGTAGCCCTCCTATGAACCCTTTCCAACAATTCAATGCGCTTTCTAAAGTAAGGAGCCCAAGACAGAATACAATACTCCGAATGTGGCATAACCAGTGACCTATACCATGAAATTATAACCTCTTTAGGCTTGTATTCAATTTTACTGTAGATACAACCTAAAATCCTATTTGCCCTACCACAAGCAACAGCACACGGCTTGGATAGCTTAAGGAACTGATCAACCACTACATCAAGATCCCTTTCTTTCATAGCACTGTTAAGGTTATTCCCATCCAAGTTATAATTATAATTCAAATTATGATAACCCACATGCATTATCTTACATTTATTATAATCAAAACTCATCTTTGTTAAATGGCTTTGCACAACATGACTTTTTCTAAAACTGATGTAAGACTAATGGGCCATTTTTATCACCTCTCTTGAAAAGAGGAGTAACATTAGCCAACTTCCAATCCTCTGACACCTGCCCACTATTCAAGGACTTACAAAAAATAGTAGCAAGTAGCTCATATAACCAATTCTTAACCCCCTTCAAAACCCTTGTGGAAATATTATGTGACTCAGGAACCTTATCGTTCTTTAAACTTCCCAATTTTTTCTTAACAAGCTCAGAATGCATGCGATCATCTTGTTTCCATCTATCAACTGTTCAATACGAGGAATATTGCTTAAATTTTCATTAGTAAATACTGATGAAAAAGAAGAATATAATCACCTAGCCATCTCATAGTCATCAGATAAAAGTCTTCCTATCATCCCTCAAAGGTCCTTCCCCCATCCTAACATTTTATTTACTCATAATGCATTTAAAGAAATCCTTACTGTGAATGTAACATTTTCAGCCAAATATTTTCCTACATCTTTCAATTTCCTAATTTTCTGTTTGACCAGCTTTATTGATCTTCTATAATCTTTTAAATTTATTGTTATACCTATCAATTTAAATTTATTATATTTGTAATGCTTTTCTTTAATTTTATCCCTTTATACCATTTGAGAGCCAACCTGTTTTTGTTTTTTGTTTTTACTTTCATCCACCTTTCTATTTCTATAAGGGGGAAAAATAAGAGTAGTTTTATCGTGTATTTGTAATTAGAATATGTTATACATTACTCACAGCTCCATTATAACTTACAAAGTTCATTTTCATGCTTATGAAGACTTTCAGACTAAAGGTAATATACAAATGCAAAACTTAATTTGATAATATATAAAAGTTCAGGATTCCTATATTAAAAAAAAATTGGGGCGTACGATTGGGGTGTAGATTTTGAATTATACAATAAGATATTTCAAGAAATATTTGGAGAACGCAATTAAATCTAAAACAGTCGTTGATCTATTACCAGCTTAGGAAGAAATGGATATACATGAGTCAAAGAGGCAATTTATATTGCTCTCACCAGTTTGGGGTGGGGGTCGATTCCCCACGGTGAACAAAGAACAGATAGATATTTTCTGGCTTTGCGAGAAAAAAACAGTTTTAAATAAGCAACATTTCTAACACTTTCCTCGAATTGAAAGTGTAATCTAATACAAATAACACAACCAAACACTCTCTCCTCACATGTTTTAAATAAGCAGCATTTCTAACACGTTCCTCGAGTTGCAAGTGTAATCTAATTCAAATAACACAACCAAACACTCTCTCCTCACATGTTTTAAATAAGCAACATTTCTAACACGTTCCTCGATTTGAAAGTGTAATCTAATTCAAATAACACAACCAAACACTCTCTCCTCACATGTTTTAAATAAGCAACATTTATAACACGTTCCTCGAATTGAAAGTGTAATCTAATTCAAATAACACAACCAAACACTCTCTCCTCACATGTTATATATTTCTACTTAGGACTTAATTATGACTTTATTAATAAAATAATTTGTTGTCACAAATAAAAATTAGAGAATTAAAACTGGGCTTTTACGTTTCTATGTACATTTCCTTCAGATGAGTAAATTTTTAACTAGTTCTGTGTTTTAATAGCATAATTGACTCTAACATGAACAATCCTAATCCTAGCTTTTCTAGACTCGCTAAATCAATCTCTTTCAATCAATATTTGGAATTGACAATATCTCTGATTCTTTAATAGCAATTAATGGTAATTACATTTTCTATTTCCTTTAATTTACGAGTCCATGCGATGTAATGACACAAAAAATATTGCTATTAATGATGACATCAAATGGGCGTTACCAGGAAAACACCCCGAACTCTGACATCAGATAGACAAGATTTCACATTAGTGTTAGCAGTTATGAATGTTAAAATTTTAGTGGGAAGAATGAAGCCAAATCTGTACTTTTCCAGTACAACATGACTAAATACATCAACCTTCATAAGAGTGGACTTCTCGTATAAAACTGTGCGTAGTCTTTACTTACATGACACACAAACGCTCAACATATAATTATCATTAAAAATGAAACGATTGGTTGTTTTACTTTTTACGTTTCTGTTTTACTTGTTTATTTATGATCTGTAGACCCTCATGTACTTTCAGCTTTCTTGTGTGCATCCCTTCTACGTGTACTTCTCAGTACATAGTTAACGTTTTGATATTGAATGTATGTAAACAGTAAACGGAGTAACTTTAAATCCTGAGGAAATAAAGTAAACATTTACTCTCTCAAACGTGTAAAAAAATAAGACGCATTTATATTAGATTCATATAAGGTTAATGTGAGTGTTTCCTTGACACGATAACTTCGGTAATTTGTTTCAAAGTTGAATGTCATTTGTCTTCATTTACATTTATATAATATATTTATGTAATATATTAGATACAGGATTGATTCCCAACACAGGATTCTCAGTTATTTATGTCACATAACAGATACAGGACTGATTATTAACAGAGGGTTCATAATCATGTGTGTAATGATGACAGATACAGGACAGGTTCCCAGCATAGGATTCTCAGTCATGTATGTAATGATGACAGATACAGAACAGGTTCCCAGCATAGGATTCTCAGTCATGTATGTAATGATGACAGATACAGAACAGGTTCCCAGCATAGGATTCTCAGTCATGTATGTAATGATGACAGATACAGAACAGGTTCCCAGCATAGGATTCTCAGTCATGTATGTAATGGTGACAGATACAGAACAGGTTCCCAGCATAGGATTCTCAGTCATGTATGTAATGGTGACAGATACAGAACAGGTTCCCAGCATAGGATTCTCGGTCATGTATGTAATGGTGACAGATACAAGACACGTTCCCAGCATAGAATTCTCGGTCATGTATGTAATGGTGACAGATACAGAACAGGTTCCCAGCATGGGATTCTAAGTCATGTATGTAATGGTGACAGATACAGAACAGGTTCCCAGCATAGGATTCTCAGTCATCTATGTAATGGTGACAGATACAAGACACGTTCCCAGCATAGGATTCTCGGTCATGTATGTAATGATGACAGATACAGAACAGGTTCCCAGCATAGGATTCTCAGTCATCTATGTAATGATGACAGATACAGGACACGTTCCCAGCATAGGATTCTCAGTTATGTATGTAATGATGATAGATACAGGACAGGTTCCCAGCATAGGATTCTCAGTCATGTATGTAATGATGACAGATACAGGACAGGTTCCCAGCATAGAATTCTCGGTCATGTATGTAATGGTGACAGATACAGAACAGGTTCCCAGCATGGGATTCTCAGTGACGTGTTTAATGATGACAGATACAGAACAGGTTCCCAGCATAGGATTCTCAGTCATGTATGTAATGGTGAC
>NW_013672266.1:0-1506 GCF_000517525.1 Limulus polyphemus
TATTTCCTTTATAACGAAATGTTAGTATTAATGACTTTAAACTACAGAAATGTACATAACTTTTCTTGTCAACTTGCTTGAAACATGTCACAGAATCAATATAAAATACGATTATTTTATAGGATAAATTTTGGCTCTTTGCCTCCTCCACGTCAGAAGCACAAACGTGGCCTATCAGACAGGGGATCGGAGAGTCTCAGGTTCGAGACGTGTTGCTGTCAAACATTATTTTCTCTTTTAGCTGTGTGTGTTATAAAAATGACAGCAAACTCCGCTATCCTACTAAGAATAATTTGTTCATGCTGTACTTCTGGTCCTAAATTAAAAATTAGGATCGTCTATGCCTAGTTCAATGTGTACATAAAGCGTCGTTCAGATGAATACAAAAAAAATATATACACATAAGAATACAAGGCTTGAGATCGCTTGTTTCTCGTAAAGCACAAAGCTACACAATGGGCTATATGTGATCTACCCACTGCGGGTATCGAAACTTGATTTTTAGCGTCGTAAGCCCTCATATTTACCACGGAGCTACCGGGGGTGGGGGCAAAACTTTTGACACGTGGATGGAATCAAGTCTAATTCCAAGTTTCATCAAACGCTTGTTGGTGAAGTTTTTTTCAATGTTGTAGTAAGATGGTAAATAATATATTAAGGAGAGACCCAGCTTTCTTTATTTTCAGTCACTAGTTCTAGACCCAAGTACCAGTTTCATTATTCAAAGCCTTAGTCACAAATTTAAATCTTAATATTACCCTAGTATACACCTCTAATTCCGAAACAAAATCTATTATTTTGGTACACAATCTATGATACTAGACTCCCCACTAAATCATGAATACTAGATTCCTTAACTAAGACTCGGTTACTATACCTCCCCTTAGGTCACGAGTACTAGCCCTTCCCCTTCCCTCGAATCTCGTAATACTAGATCTCCCCTGCAAGTGAACAGGGACCTTTACTTCAGTTCTTTATATTAGATCTCCCCTGCAAGTGAACAGGGACCTTTACTTTAGTTCTTTATATTAGATATCCCCTGCAAGTGAACAGGAATCTTTACTTCAGTTCTTTATATTAGATCTCCCCGCAAGTGAACAGGAACCTTTACTTCAGTTCTTTATATTAAATCTCCCCTGCAAGTGAACAGGAGCCTTTACTTCAGTTCTTTATATTAGATCTCCCCTGCAAGTGAACAGGAACCTTTACTTCAGTTCTTTATATTAGATCTCCCCTGCAAGTGAACAGGAACCTTTACTTCAGTTCTTTATATTAGATCTCCCCCGCAAGTGAACAGGAACCTTTACTTCAGTTCTTTATATTAGATCTTCCCTACAAGTGAACAGGAAACTTTACTTCAGTTCTTTATATTAGATCTCCCCTGCAAGTGAACAGGAATCTTTACTTCAGTTCTTTATATTAGATCTCCCCTGCAAGTGAACAGGAATCTTTACTTCAGTTCTTTATATTAGATCTCCCCTGCAAGTGAACAGGAATCTTTACTTC
>NW_013672266.1:1931-16173 GCF_000517525.1 Limulus polyphemus
TAAAAATAGTGCAATGCTCAATCCATCTGATGATTACGAAAGAGATTTATTTCTTCTATTGAAATGTATAAGTTCTATACAAGCTACAACCTGACCCGCAAATAAAACTAAACATTCGCTTATTTTCAAGCTTTCTACTTTGTTGAAACATAAGTTAATTTTTTAAGCGCTGAACCGACTTAGTAACTAAATAACTCCCTCTAGTGTTTTTTAAATATTTATTTTTCTAAATCTCGTGAAAATTCGAGACGCCACGTCAAATTCTAGACACTTAGAGAAATTTCTAGTTATCACACGTCATCGTTACGTCATGTCAAACTCCCTTTAGTAAACAACACAAAATATTTAAGTTGAAATATCAAAACTATAGTTTACAACAACAAAAATGGGCAGAGAGTTGGCCCTGTGGTGTAGCTATGGATTTCGGAGTTGACGAGCCAGGTTCGAATCCGTGCGATACCACAAAATATTCTCTAAATGTAAACTGTAGGTGCGTTATACGAGTGACAGCCAATTCCTTAGCGTGAATGGTAGATGATAGATTGCTGACTGAAGTTAACTATTTCTGTTGTTAATAAATCGGGATAATTGTAGTTGTTTGTAATTAAGCACAAAGCTACACAATGGGCTATCTGTGCTCTGCCCATCACGAGTATCGAAACCCGGATTCTCGCGTTGTAAGTCCGCAGACATACCTCTGTGCCACTGGGGGCTAAATAGGGATAAAATCTACTAGAATGTCAGATATTGACGGTGGAAGTCAACGATTTTTACTTACACGAAATTACCGTGTATTCAACGCATTTCCTTGCGAAAACGACTTTACTAGGTTAGGAGTATGAAGGCTCACATTGACGCACCAAGAGGTTGGGTCAGTGGGAGGTGCTGAGCGTATTATATGTGTGGCTGAAGTTGACAATACACCAAAGTTTTCTTTGCTATGCATTTGAAATAACAAAAATGTCGGTCAGAGTACTACGTAGGCGGAAGAACAACAAACCAACACCAACCCTGTTCAGTTTATTGTTACAACGCATATTACTTACGTCAAGAGAACTCCTCCGCCCACCTCAATCGAGACAATGGGACAAAAGTTTTCAAAACGACAGTGAAATGTTGAGAAACCTTGTATAACGAATCAATTAGTTTTGCATGAATTTATTTGTTTTTGCGCTTGTTCTTGTTGTTTGTCAACTAGATGTCGCTGTACGACTGCTTGGATCTCGTATCATCTGCCATCAAAATTTTGTGGCGCTATATACATAGAGTATATCTTATGTTAACTGCTGCGAAAACTAGATGGCGCTTCAAAACTGGTTAGATCTTGCGTATAGTCATGACTAAAAAAATCCACGTCACAAAGACTAGATAACACTGTAAGACTGAACGAATCTCTCATCTCCTTTTGGGAGACTAGTTGCCTCTATACGACTATATAACACTGTATGATATAGATTAAATCCTCTGGTTACTGTTACAACTACTAGATGACGCTAAAAGATGAGTTAGATCATAAAGGTATATTCACCTTTTTAATCGGGTTCACACTGTTGTTTATGAACATTTATGATATACGTAGCCTAACTTATTTTCGTCTGCTTTCACTCTTGAGTTTCTAGAATGATATCCATCGCCACGATTGCGTTTTTTTATCTCAACCACCGCTGTGATGACTGATAAGACAGCGTTTTATTCATTAATATTTGATTTCTGATGAAAGGTTGAAGTTTTGGCTAACCGTGAATTAGTTCTTTTAAACCTAACTTTAAGCTAATTAATTTCAAATAACAGAGTTACAACAATATTGATAATCAATAACAGACGTTCAAAAGTTTAATATATTGTTACGACAGCGGAAGTAACATGACTCTAGTAACACGTCATGAGATTCTAGAAGGATCATGTCTGTTCCTGGCAACTCTAGTTTTTTCTACGCCACCTCTATTTTTGTACATATAAGCCGGCAAATGAAGTGACGGGAGGAGAATAATTGCAGATAGAGCGATATAGAGACAGATATTTGAGCGTTAGTGACCGTAAGTAAAGTGCGTGAATCGTTGTGAATTATAGCGTGTGTTTAAGTTAAAGAGACTGTGGAAATTCTGTGTATTGCAAAGTTGTATTGAGAAAGAATAAACTAGTTATATTTAAGAAAGGACTTGTGTCGCTGAAGTTTTTCGGAAAGAATTTTTACGGGAAATTAACAAACGAATAGAGACGTAACAATATTGACTTTTTTCCATTAGGTACATTTGCCTGTAAGTACAGTTGCTTGCGGATAGAACTGTTAATCACCCAGTTTGTTGGCCAAATGTTAATAATGAGTCTTGTAATAGAAAGCAAACACTCAACAAAATTGTGGGTTAAAAAACAAAGTAAGATAACAACAGCTCTTTGAAATAGTTGTATATATATATCAAAGGATTATTGCATGAAGATATCCACGAGGCAGCAGCGAAGCACGTGAAGAAAATTGTTGACACTGAGACGCACCTGCTACAGAATGTGAATCAGATTATGAGCAATGAAGATGTTATCTGGAAAGAGTCGGTGAAAAATCTGGATAAAACAGTTCAACAGATTCGTGACTTTGTGAGTAAAGGTTTTAACGAAGCCAGCGATATCTGGATAAAACAGTTCAACAGATTCGTGACTTTGTGAGTAAAGATTTTAACGAAGCCAGCGATATATGGATAAAACAGTTCAACAGATTCGTGACTTTGTGAGTAAAGGTTTTAACGAAGCCAGCGATATCTGGATAAAACAGTTCAACAGATTCGTGACTTTGTGAGTAAAGATTTTAACGAAGCCAGCGATTCAACAGAAAAGGTACAACTTCATTTGAGTCCACGAAAAACGTGATTGATTCTTTGTTTGTTTGTTTTAGCCTAAAGCTACAGAATAACCTGTCTGTCTTCTGTCCACCATGTGGAATTGAATTCCTGATTTTAGCGCTATAATCGCATAAACTTACCGCTGGCCTACTAGGGGATGAGACACGTATAACACTGGTCACTCTGAGAGTATTAAAGGTATTTTTATGCCTTTAAAATGTATATTTTAAAACAAACCACTTTCGCTTTCATTTAGGTCAGTTGATATTATTTTTACTTTACTATTAAATACTAAAAAAGATGCTTAATTTAGCTTTGTGTTTGTATAACAGTTTGTATTCGGAAATAATTCACATACTGGCTGGATTGTTAGCGTTGGCCTCTTACCAAATATACAACTTCTTCAGTCCAATAAGTTCATATAATAATAATATAGCGTTACTGTCAAGAAGCTGAGCTGGCCTAATAGGTAACGTGCTCCAATTGTGGGTCCAATGGTTCGAGGTTCACCTCCCGTTCCTCAAAGCCTTCCTATTCCCACTATTCGGTAAGACAAAAATATCTCAAGGGCTGGCGTTGAGTACTGTTGACTAGCTACCATCCTTTAGTCTTGTCAATTCAAAATTATTGCCTTGTACGAAAAATCTGTTTAAAAAACATTGTAAATAATGTATAAAATTTCGAGAAAGTTTAGGTGTATTCGTAAGTGATCTTAATGGAATAAGTGAAATTAATAGTTTTATAAATTTCCATTTCTTACGCCATTACTTGATTTATCCTTTAACGGGAATCAAAGTTTAGAATTTTTATCAGTTGCAAAACTATGTGACAAATAAAGGCTTAACCTTTATCGTTCTTAGATGTTGACGATAGTTAGTTTTTTGGATGGATTTAGAACTAGTCTAAATATCCTAAGCTGGCGGAACCTCGTGAACATTTGAGTCGGATCAACTATAATGCGGAAGCGTGTGTTTTCTTATTTCGCTACGGGAGGGCGCTTCATGATTGACTATCTCGCGATGTCTCGTTTATCAGATACTTTGAAAAATATTCTTTATTTTTCATTATTATTATTTTTCATTTTGACTGTGAATACGATAGTGGGAAATGAACAGTAACAGCATTCTTCTAGTGTGTAAAAGTGGTACTAACTTTATAAACTACCCAGCACAGCTTGACAGTATGCCTGTAAAATACACATGAAAATCCAAAACTTGTGTTGCCATATCGACGTTCCACATTTTGTGATCTCGCAAGTCCACAGTTTAGGAATACTTCAGTTAGGCATATAACAGGATCACAAATTAGCATCATTTTCATGGATTTACCACATAAAATCCAGAGTTTGGAAATATTTTACACAATAGTTAAATAACTCGATCATAAACTAACATCATTTAATGTACTTATACCGTAAAGTCCAAAGTCCAGAGATATTTTATGCAATAAATAGTTACACAGATAACTGGATCAGCATCGTTTTCATGGGTGTACAACATTAAATCCACAGTTTAAAATAGTTGCACAAATAAATCGTTTCCATGAATTTACAGCATCAAGTTCAAAGTTTATGATTAATTTATACAAAACCTCTGAGTGTATATCCAGCAGTACTCAAGTGACCGAGTTATCAGTAGATTTCTGATTTTTTAATTTATTGAGTAGTTTCTTGCGATCTAGTGAGGTCATGATGAAAAAATGTCTTCTTTACAACAAATTAAAAAGGTAACCTAATGTCTAATATTTCACTTGCACGTATTGATGGCATATTTTAGAGTAAACGACTAGTTAAGACAAAATATAAGTTAATGGTATTAACTTTTACTCTGTTTTTCAGGTGAATATTTTTCTTCGCCTCCATCGTAAGTCTTCAGAACTAATGTCTGATGCATCTTCAAGTTTCCATAGCAAGGTGATGTTTGATCCATAGTAATTTACATTGGATACTGAGATAGAAGAATTTTGTACAGAGGGAAAAGAAGAGAGTGGTACAAGCTCGGTTGTATTACATCCAGCGCCATCAGGTGAGGAAGCGAGAAATTAATATTCCAACTCGAAGCAGAAAGACTGGGTTGAAACCCATGCTCGTCTATACAGATCAAAATCTTTTGTTCCTAAAGTAAACCTTGGTTCCAATCAACTTCAAAGACCTTCTGGTGTTGCTATATCTCCTTCGTCTGATGAAGTGTTCGTTGTTATCATGGAAAACCACCGTGTCGCCGTATTTGATATTAACACTGGGAAGTACCTACGATTTTTTGGGAGAAGAGGACATAAGCCTGGTGAGTTTCTCTGTCCATTTGGTGTTGCTTTGTCACAGACAGAACAAACGATCCTGGTCACAGATAAATGGAAGCACTGCATCCACGTGTTTAGAAAATTACAGACATATATTGTGCCATACTGGTCGACAGCTATAGACTCAGGACTCCTAAAGTGTTCAGAAGACCTCCCTTTCATACCGATCTGCTTCTGGAACTTTCCAGTTACTTGCAACGACCGGATTCAAGTTTTCGATAAAGAGGGCGCCTTTGTACGCGAGATGGGTGTGAAATCTCTTACCGAGGGTGATAGTGTTCGACAGCGCAGCATGTTCCACCAGCCAACGGGGATTGCCGTTACTCCTGATAGACAAAGAGTGGTCGTCTCTGATTTTGGCAATCACAGGATACACGTTTTCTCTTCCGATGGAGACTTGTTGTTCACATTTGGCCAGAAGGGTACTCAGCGCGGACAGTTCATCCATCCAGAGTGTGTGGTCGTAGATAACAAAGGGTTCATCTTTGTTGGAGACAGTGGAAACGTGCGAGCTCAAATCTGTCGACCAGATGGACGATTTATCCGCTCGTTTGGCAGTAAAGGTTCTCACAGCGGACAGTTCATCCATCCAGAGTTTGTGGCCGTAGATAACAAAGGGTTCATCTTTGTTGGAGACAGTGGAAACGGGCGAGTTCAAATCTGTCGACCAGATGGACGATTTATCCGCTCGTTTGGCAGTAAAGGTTCTTACAGCGGACAGTTCAGTTGGATATCCGGAATAGCAATCACAGATAATCATGACATTATAGTCACCGACCTCAAGTATTTTAGTGCAGACAGGGGATCAATATATAATTGTTATTAACCTAGAACTTTCAAACAGGTCTTTCATATAATTAAACTCAGGCAGGTTTTGAAATGTTAAATCATGTATTAAGAAGAAGAAGCGTTAGATCGTGGATGTCAACATGGCTTCAACTCTTATCGTAATGACATAACTTTAATTCTTTTGAACATTTATCAACTTATATACAAGAGTTTTCATCTTCATTTGTTTAAGTCGCTGTTGCTGTATAAGATAGAGAACCTGAATGTTTTTATCGTCACTGATAACATTGTATTAAATTAAACACTATTAAAACACAAGTCATAACTTGATCGTTTGTTCGAAACTCTTAGAAACTGTCAACAAACGATTTCTGTGACGTTTGAGGCCCTAAAAAACTGTAAACAAACGATTTCTGTAATGTTTGAAGCCCTTAGAAACCGTAAAAATATGCTTTATGTAACGTTTGAAGCCCTTAAAAACTGTAAACATACGATTTCTGTAATGTATGAAGCCCTTGGAAACTGTAAAAATATGCTTTATGTAACGTTTGAAGCCCTTAAAAACTGTAAACATACGATTTCTGTAATGTATGAAGCCCTTGGAAACTGTAAAAATATGCTTTATGTAACGTTTGAAGCCCTTAAAAACTGTAAACATACGATTTCTGTAATGTATGAAGCCCTTGGAAACCGTAAACATATGCTTTATGTAACGTTTGAAGATCTTAAAAACTGTAAACATACGATTTCTGTAATGTTTGAAGCCCTTGGAAACTGTAAAAATATGCTTTATGTAACGTTTGAAGCCCTTAAAAACTGTAAACATACGATTTCTGTAATGTATGAAGCCCTTGGAAACCGTAAACATATGCTTTATGTAACGTTTGAAGATCTTAAAAACTGTAAACATACGATTTCTGTAATGTTTGAAGCCCTTGGAAACCGTAAACATATGCTTTATGTAATGTTTGAAGCCATTAGAAACTGTAAACATACGCTTTATGTTATGTTTGAAGCCCTTGGAAACCGTAAACATATGCTTTATATAATATTTAAAGCCATTAGAAACTGTAAACATACGCTTTATGTTATGTTTGAAGCCCTTAGAAAGTGTAAACATGAATGGTAGAAACAAGTCAGTAATTTGAAGATTAACAATGAACTACAAAGTTTCTTAGCTTAACGATTATTACCCTATCTTCTTTATATTCGTTATCTTCTCGGGTTAACTAGAACCGCCTTATCTTCCAGTTTAAAAGCAACGAAACCTTTTAGTGATATTCACTGCACCAAGGAAACGTTATAGTACGTTAATTTAATGTCTTTAATTCTTTTGAATAAAATACAAATTAATTTACAAAAAAATCTTGTTGGCTGAAAAACCAATAATGTACGTAGAATAACTAGTGATTTCAGTCCATAGTTATTTTTGTTGCAAATAAACATGCCTGAACATTAAACACACTATTTAGAGGAACACCGACGTATGTTTATAAGAGATGGCGCTACAATCAACATAATCTGAATTGTAACAATAAATTATTTACATTCTGTGACACAAACACCTACCGCCATCTATTGGAAACAAACAAGTATGGATACGGCTTCAGTCCTTTTGTACTTGAACGTTTTTACTGACCTGCAACCTTGTCCACTTCACAGTTCTGGACCTTTACTATGATAAACATGTGAATATATTGAATACACTATTCATCAGTTCTCATAACGACCGAAATGGATCCCAAAAGTACAACAATTACAGGATTTAAACTCAGGTGTAATGGCGCTGTTGGATTGTACGGTATTGTAATTAAACGATCAACTGCTCGTTTTTATGTATGTATGTTTTGAATTTCGCGCAAAGCTACCCGAGGGCTATCTTCGCTAGCCGTCCCTAATTTAGCAGGGTAAGACTAGACGGAAGGCAGCTAGTCATCACCACCCACCGCTGCCAACTCTTCTACCAACGAATAGTGGGATTGACCGTCACATTATAACGCCCCCACGGCTGAAAGGGCGAGCATGTTTGGTGGGACGGGGATTCGAACTCGCGACCCTCAGATTGCGAGTCGAGCGCCCTAACTACCAGGTCATGCCGGGCCCTGCTGCTCGTTAGTTAGAATTTTTATAATTCTTCCAATAACAAAAACTTCTGTTTGAACGAAGAAAAACATAGCTAGCTGTTTGTTGTAAATCCTCAAAATATTGTTTCTAATTACAAGGATGTAAATTTTAAAAAAATGTACCGTATTTCAGCCTTTAATCTGTTGGAAACCGTATAAATAGGATTAAATATAAAACTCATGAAACATTATTTTTCATTAAATCCTGTTTTATGATACTACCCAGCTGTATTCATGTTAGTCATCATGATTGAGTGCTATCATGTTGTCTCGTGTCGTAATAAACTAACTTTGTACGTATTAGAGCTGTTTGATGTTACGCACACACCTACGCTATGAGCTATCGGTGCTGTGCCTACCCCGGGTATCGAAACCTGGTTTTGGCGTTGTTAGCCTTCAGACGTACCACGGAGGCTCTTGGAGGGGGGGAGCTGTTCTGAAACCAAGAGGGGTTATTATTTGAAGTGAATTATTCATTTAATTGAAACAGTAAACATACTTTGCTACCTATATAAATATACGTCAATATATGTGTGTGTGTGTGTGTATGTGTATATATATACATCTGTTCCTTATACGATTCCACACTTCCTGATCAATCAGCACCAAATATGGCGTAACAAGTTTTCAATATAGTGGTAGGCCTTTATTGCATGTTGTAGTAACTTTTAGAAAAAAATATCTTAGACTGAAATAGGGTCGAAAAAATATTTTTTAATTAAGCTTTTCGGGGGGGGGGGGTTATATTTCATATCTTGAAGTGTTTCAACAGGGATGATGCATATTCTGACATTTTACCATTTTACTTGATTGTAAAATTATTTAAAGAATGTGTTTCAGCACACTAGTTTATATGAAACAGTAAAAATGGCGCCAAATCCTATTGTTGTGTAGCAGTTTCGACAAACATGTTCCATTTTAAAAATTCGTGCGGTTATTGTTTTTACAAGTTTGTAAATGTTCAGTTTTTGTTAACACGCGTGACTGAAATAAAACGTTTGTCAGTTTGATGGGAACGTTCTAAATATATGGCAGTTGGTCATTTTAACCTCTTAGAAGGTTTTAAAATTGTGGGAAAAGGTTCAAGTTTCTGTAAAACTTTAAACAAAAATCACGACAAAATTCCATTTTCACTGTATTCGCTTTTTTATTATCCATTTGTCTACAGTTACAATTGATACAACCGAAGTCAAAATTCTTTCCAGTTTATTGCATAGCTTATCACAACCTTTCTCAAGACAGTTGGTTTTTAAATCTTCGGATGATAAATAACAAAATAGACGTATATTTGGATACACAAAGTGAAAACATGAACGTCTAAAAGTCGCGTTCCATTAAATATACATCAAAATGTAATTAGAATAAATAACATAAGTATGAAGTGACGCGAATGGAAGTATTGGTCAAATGCTGGTGTGATAAAATTATTCGACCCCTTCCCTCTCTACTATGAAACAAACAAAGAAAAAACAGTATCTATCACACCTGGTTTACAGTTAGAATTTGACCAGACTTACAATTTGGGTTAGCAAGCCTGAACAAAGACACAAATTCACCAAATTAGCAGTTTGAAAATACACTTTTTGGGAATTGAAATATTTTCATGAAACACAGACTAATGAAAGACCTGCTTGATCACATCTAGTCCGTGTTTACTGACCAGAATAAATCCATTACTTATAAGGTTCTGGAGTTCTGCTCTATTAAACCAATTCCTCATTACTGTTAAGCCAAGTTGTGACATGATGATAGATATAACAAGCTCTGACTTGTCCACTGGAATATTTTCATCAGTATCCTATGTTAAAATGTTTTTACATCTCCAGCTCATCTCATCTTATCTAAGTCACTATGCCATACATTATCTCTAGATTAATAGTGGAGATTTACCCCCCGGTCATGGTTGGAAGACTAGGGTGTACAAAAAAAAAGATAATTGTTGTTGGGTAAAAATTGATTTGGACTAACCTATTGTAGTTTGGGAAATTTGTTATAAACCTGTTAATATAATAAGAGTCTGACCTCAAATAATTTGTAAGGCACGTAACTCTCAAAAGCGACCTGGTTACTTATTACAGCAATATTATAAGAAATTATAAAAGTAAAGTTCGTGTTTTAGAACCAAATGACCATAAAATAACCCCTCTTCTTTCCCAAATTGTTTTTTTTTCTTGTATAAAATTTGCATTATTTTAAGTGTTTTTAAGTATTGTTCTCGGTCAAACTGGGTATCAGCACTGCTAATAAACATACCAGCCTTGTTCATAGTCAGCCGGTCATGGTTGGAAAACAAGCTTACTCTTTCAGCACTGCTAATAAACATACCAGCCTTGTTCATAGTAAAGAGTAAGCTTGTTTTGAGGGATACTGTTATTCTATAAAATACTGTTCACAGTGTGGTTGATAGTAACCATGACCACTATGAACAAGGCTGGTATGTTTATTAGCAGTGGCTGAAAGAGTAAGCTTGTTTTGCTGATAACGAAGGAGGGATACTGTTATTCTATAAAATACTGTCCACAGTGTGGTTGATAGTAACCATGACCACTATGAACAAAGCTGGTATGTTTATTAGCAGTGACTGAAAGAGTAAGCTTGTTTTGCTGATAACGAAGGAGGGATACTGTTATTCTATAAAATACTGTTCACAGTGTGGTTGATAGTAACGATTATCTCACTGTGGAATGGAAATATCAAATGGAACTCTGGCAAATCAAAAACCAACAACTTCCATCAATAATTCTAGCTTTATTTGCTAAACATATTTATAACACTATTTCAAAATATATTGTAAAAAGTATTAATTGGGGGGTGGGGGATAATCCCTAAAAAATATTTATATTAAGTCAGTGTTAATAAAATCAGGAAGTAAGAATTTTAAAAATGTCTGTCTTTCAAGTTACATTAATGAGGCAAGTTCAACTATGGAAGGACTTTTCTTACATCTAATGAACTAACCATAAAGAACAAAACTCTAATAAAGAAATGTGCTAACTTTAAGACGTTTCAGTTCAAATCGGGACATTTCTTTGTGTGAATATTATAACTGGTCACACAACTAGAACTGCAGCCAATACTGAAATTGACTGTCTTTTTCCCAGCTGTTCATAAGCCAAAAATCTCACAAAATTCATTTAGATATACGTTGAACATTAACTCCATCATACTGTCCAGAAGTAATGTAGTATCCAACTCATCAAGGTATGCTTTAAAATGAGCACAATACAAAGAAATGAGATCTGAAATAATCTGAACTGTACAAACACAAACTAATGAACTATTCTGAACAAGTAAGTGGTCATTGTGGAGTGTCTCTTAGTTTAGGCTGATGTACCAAGAAATGAGTTAGTTTGGTCGGTAAACAACCCAAATTCAATTGATAAAACTCAATTAACTGAAGCAAGTCATAGAACTTGGTTCTCCCACCATCCAGAGAGAAACAAACTTGTGTCTTTTCTTCTACCTGGAAGATAAGAAATAATTATATCTTTAAGTAAATAACATTATCATTCGAGTTGATAGCTTAGGTCGTTAAGTTATCGAAACCAAATATTACAAACTTTAACAAATCATTCGAGCTGATAGCTTAGGTCGTTAAGTTACCGAAACCAAATATTACAAACTTTAACAAATCATTCGAGCTGATAGCTTAGGCCGTTAAGTTATCGAAACCAAATATTACAAACTTTAACAAATCATTCGAGCTGATAGCTTAGGCCGTTAAGTTATCGAAAACCAAATATTACAAACTTTAACAAATCATTCCAAATGAAAACTACCAGTTGGTAATTTAAGTCTGTTTTCTTTCAACCAAATATTACATGCTCTACAACACTGGCCGGACTTTTATCTCCTTTCTTATGATGAAGTTCTTACACTCTATTGTTACAAACTGATTGTTATTAACCTGTTTACAGCCCATAAAGATAAATACCACACTAACAGTCTAAACAACCCAACTGTTATCCTTCATATTCAATTTTTTCAAAACCCAGCTTCACTAAAAGATAGCCTGAAAAGCACTTTGTACTGTAGTAACCTACACTTGGCATTTCTAAAATATTGTCATCATTAAACTAATTTCAACTACAATTAACTCCACAAAAGTAATACCGTCAATCTTCATAATGTTTTTCTCCTCACGAATATGAAAATATATTGAACAACAAAAAATATTTAGAAGGTGGGGCAATCTTGTTTCACAAGGTTCAGTTTATACTTACAGGCACAATTTGAGTGTGATAAATTTTCTGGTTATACACGTATGAAAGTACGAATGTCCCAGGATTCCTTCTGCTTTCTCGTACCAAGAACACCCTAAGGTAATGAAATACAAACAAGCCATAAATTTGCCTTGATAAATTTAAAGAGAATAAACTTGTACAAAAAAAACATTAAATTTTTTTTTCTTAGAATTCTGAAAAACCGTTTTTAACACCAGAGGAAGTTTTTAGTAGATAATATGAAAATGTAACTGTTCATTTTGACCATTACCCGAACTTTAAAGCTGGTAATACTTTGAGTATGTGGTGTAATACAATTCTAATCCATTTCAAAATATACCACTTACCCATCCACAGTTCCGTACTTTGTCAGAAGCTGAGATGCATCCTCTCTCGACATACCCCTGTAGAACCAAGGTTGTACGGTGTGGATACCGAACTCGAAGCTGCCTTGAAAGTTGGACTGCACACCACGACAAACAGGTAGTCTCCTCTGGATTAAATTTAGTTACCACGCTTTACTTTTGCCTTAAAAAACTTATTAGTTCTGAGAATAATTTTATATCAAGACAAACAGTTTTGGTGATGTTTTTATATACAAATATTTTGGTGCATAATTTCTACTAGTATTAATGATTAGAGATCTCTCAATAATCTACACCTTCTTAAGGTGCCTCTTACAGATCTATATAAAATCTTAATGCTTATAAAACAAACAGAAATTTTCTTTTTTAAGGACGTACTAGTAATTAAACATTCTTTGTGTGTGTTTGTGAAGATTTATTATCTCAAGTTTCACAACCATTTTTCTTTTAAACAACGTGAGAACTCTTGAGTACTTTTCAAAGTTATTAATATTATTCCTACAATAACATGTAAAATAACACTTCTGCAGCCACTGTTTTTTAGCCATCAAATTAACTTTCTTCTCGTCACTTCCGTCTAGGATGACTAGCCTACCTGCCGAGTTGTGGACCTCATAGTGATTATAACTTCCTACAGAAACAATATACTAACCCTCCAGTCTCGCCCTTCAGCTGCTGCTATAGCTTTGGCTTCTCGAGGATTTTCCACCACCCTGCCAGACTTTCCAGTGAAGTCCATTGCTACCCTATTTTTCATTGTCGTAGTGTCCTGGAAAAAAGAAAAGAAAAAAGTGGTTCAAAGCTGAATGTGTAGACATCTACGTAAAAACATATATTATTACTATTGTAGGTCTACCCTCTTCACCATCATTCAAGACAATTTTATAGTTAAGTTTAAATAATTTAAAGATTCACACTTTTATCCCACGGAAACAAACATTTAAATTTTTTAACCCTAAAAATGGAGTCCATCAAAGAGAAATTGATGGGGGCAAGTACTACCAACCCCCACCCCGTAGTCTACCCTAACCTCACATTTCGTAGTTAACTGAAATAAATAAATTTTGCAAAATCAATCTTGACCAACAAAGAGGTGGAAAAGTGCAGTCGAGGCAGTCAAACGTCGTTAAATTTCTTTGTGAGCCAATCAAAATTACGATAATTCGTGAAATTAATTTGTGGCGTATTCATAGAATAGTTATTGGTAAAAATCAGTTCGATTAACAACTTCTAACATATAAAAAAGCCAGTGCATTTTGGTAACACTATGTTCTAACAATGGCTTTTATGTCATGTTGCTTAGCAACAAAAGTATAACCTGATATTGTTGTTAGTCTATGTAGTAAAAGTATAAATTTGTTGATTTCTTTATTTACTTTCTTTTTATTAAAGAGTTTGGATTATAACATTGTTTTACAAACTTCAATGGGAACCCCCCATCATTACTGCCATGTTTACACATAGTTACTTTGAGATAATTTCCCAATGTAAACGGACTAGCTTACACTAAAAATGGATATTCTAAACAATTAATTATTCTGCAAAAGATAAAATTTTGGTAGATTATTAACACATATGGGGGGGGAGGGAGCTCATTTTCAAGACTAAAT
>NW_013672266.1:17109-22002 GCF_000517525.1 Limulus polyphemus
ACCATACCTTGTCTTCAGTTCTTCATAGTTTTCCCGCAATTTCTTCCCATACTGCACAAGAGAAAATAAATAGTAATAGTCAACCAATAACCAAATTTCTGTCTTAAAGTACCGTATCAGCAGCATTCTGTTGAGAAGTTGACAGGGAGTTTGCAAGTAGAGAGAATGCAGGTTCCATCCGTATATACAACTTCTTACTGGGACCACCTCAAGCGGAACTTTTAAACTTTAGGAGAATTTAATTGTGTAAAATCATTACAAGCCTTCAGGTGTAATGAAATTGCTCATAACCTGTCTGGGATACTTTTATATGCTTTAAACATACATATTTTTTTTAATAGACAGCTTGCAAGATTATCTGTAATGAGGTACTTGCTGACAATTTATTATTTTCATTGTACTTCTGTTGAAGTTCACAACTATACATTTTTTCCTTTCCATTGTACATACCGGGATTCTTTTTAAAAACATAAAAACTTATGATTTTCTTTGCTATTATTCTGTACTTGCACGTGATACTGTGAGATTTTTTTTTTTTTTTTTATTAGGATAGTGTAATACAAAGTTGGCTTGTTTCTTGTTACATTCCCTCAATGGGGGAATCATTGTGGTTATGTTTTGATTCAAATATAACATATAAAATAACATTCATTCTACACAATTTAGTACAACATTTGAGAACATGTAAGCAAGATACTGTTATAATAATGTCTTGTATGATGAATCCTAGTTTCAAAATCCACAAGAATTCAAAGTAAATAGTGTGTAAGAACCTTCTCGGGAAGGTCCCAATTGAAAGTATTTTGACCTAAACATTCACAATGGTATTTTACCTTAACAATTTTAATAATTTCCTGATAATTGAAATCATGGTTATTTTGATAGTTATATGTTGTAACATAGAATTATTATTAGAATGTAAATATTTGCCTGTCCCAAATATATCGAAGCTTGTTTTTTTAACTAATAAATCTCCAAGTCATTTGTCAAACCTAGATCATCATTTGGTTGAAATACTGTATACAAAAGCCTCGGAAAGATCTTTGATAAATACTGCATCAAGTTGATTTTAGCCCTCATAAGGCTCTTTACCTTATAACTAATTTTTATTAAAACTTCACACTTTAAGCTTCACATTCATGTGCTGATTACTTGGACACTCGTGATAATTACCTTTGCTACCCGTAGAGACACTATCCAACAGTGTTGTTGCTTCCGACTCTCACAACAAAACCATTTTAAGTCATTTGTGGTCTTTACTATACTTCGTTTTGGCTAGAAAAAAAAACAACAACTTTGGTTTAGTATTCTTAAAAGCCATAGTGTTAGGTTTTTTATGTATGGGTCACATTCTTTACAGTAGGTGTCTGCGACTTGTTGACAATAAATAAACAACACACTTGTTTTAATATAATATATTTAAAAAAATTCAAACATACATATATAAATGTTTTTGTTACACTGTTGGTTATCACAGATGTACCCAGAGCTTTAAATAATTGTCTCTCTTAGAACACAATTGACAAGATGAATTATTCTTCTCTATTCTGTTATTACAATACAATCTGTGATAATTTCACTTTAAAAATCACCACTATATACTCTTTACAGCTAAACTCACAATCATGTAGTCTAGATCTATCTATATATCCAACTCTTACTAACTAGCTAACTGAAAATACATTTTGGATGCGTGTTTACAGAATGACTGAGGCCTAGAACGTTTCATACACTATGAGATATTATGATACAATAATACTCAATTAAAACAAGGAGAAAAGTTAGAAGGTTCTAGTAACATGATGCAATAATACAACAAGCACCAATCCACAATTTACATAATAAACTATCACTTGTAAAAAATAACTAAATATAACAGTTGCACTGTACTTAAACTATCTAAATCATAACAATCGCATTGAACTTAAACAGTCATGTATATCTAACACATAGCAAGAAAGAGATACAAAGAAACATCTTCAAACACTAACCAAGGAAAGTTTTTATTTACCATATTTATCTTCAAATTTCTTATTGAAATTAACCCATGGACTGTTGACTTTCTGTATAAGATATAGTCTGCCTCCGGCAAGTGTGCCGTATATGGTGTATGGCTTGCAAAAATTCTGCATGCATTTAAAGCAGCCACTGTCAGTGGGTTAATTATTTTATTCCACAGTTTACTTTTTTTTTCAACTTTAAGATAATATAATTTTTAAGTCATAAAATATCAAAGTACTTACCTTTATAGAGAAACAAAATTCAGTTGGAGCTCCAATGCAGTTCCCTTCTATAGGGAAGTAGATATCACAGCTCCGAAGATCTACGAATGGATGCATCTGATGTGGCGCCTGGAAATTTTCACAATGAATCTAATAATATAAAAGTAAACTTAAAATCCAGCACAAAGAAGCAGAAAGTACACTCTCTCATAATTGGTAGTTTTACTATAATAATTAGATTCTAGCAATTAGCTCTTTAGTTAAATGATGCAAAAACGTTTTCAAAAATTACAACTTGACTATCCTTATATACAAAGCTGTCAATGCCCCTGTATCACTGCAGGTACAGGAGTACAAGTCACCAGGACTTAGTGGACACTTTGATCATCGTTTTAATTAAAGAGGTCAACATTCAAAGACGAATGCAACATGTCCCCGCCATGCTATCCCAACATGGCCAATTCTGATCCCATAACAGTTTAAAACTGTATACCACTGATTCAGACCCGTAAGGTCCCATACATCTTTGTACCATGTAAATTGGTTGAAATACAGCTAAGTAATTGACCAAAACCTCTAAAATTATGGGTTTATTTAACAAAATTGGGCATATCCCACATTTTTGTATGTATATGTACGAGACCCATAAAAACGTAAATTTGTACCAAATCCCATGTAACTTGGTCAAAATATAGCCAAGTAATTGATTAAAGAAAAACAAAAATATGCTTTTTACAAGGTCTGATTTTTTTATGTCAACATGTATGAAAATTTATATTTGTGCCACTTTATCTTGATTCTGATAAATATGACTGCACAGGAACCTTTTGTGTTGTTTGACATTTGACTGGAAAGTGTTTAGAAGAAGAAGAATACAGAATAAAAGAATAAGAAACAATAGAAAAAAACAGCACGTCTCTCTATGGAGACATAATAATTGTACTGAATCAGTACAATTAAGTAATTTTTTCCAGTTTCAAAGAACATCTTACTAAATTATTAATATTAAATCTGGTTTGGTGGAAGATTTCCATACACGTACCTTCTCCTCAGCATACAAAGAAATATTTAGGACATTTTCTTTAACCTGGAAGAAGAACTTTTTCCACAAGTGTTGACTGGGATCTTTTATCCACAGATAACCTTGAACTACAGGAACTGCATCACCGGTATGAATCATGTTCTACAATAACAAGAACACGTAAACATGAAATACTGCCACCTCATTCTATCACCTCAAAACATTGTAATGGTATCTATGAACCTTGTTAACCCACTGTGCAAGGGTGGGGGGTCAGAGTGAACATTCCACAACCTTATACAGAGTGCCATTCAACATGTTATAATAAAAGTTAAGACGGCTTGAATGGGTAATGAAGAAAACTATAATATTATAAAATTTCTCATCATTACCTATTCAAGCTGACTCCAAACTTTTATTATCTACAAACTGGGTTCCTTGTCATTGAACACGGTATAATGTTCGACGTCAGAGTTATAGATTGTTCATTTGACCCTAAATTGCCGATTTAACAGTTCTCGGTAGACGAGAGTAAATACCAGTACAATACAGAGGGATATTGAAAAATGTAAATATGTTTTCAAAGGTTATGCAAATGTAAACTTTATAATGGACAAAAGTATTTATATTATTTACATAAACATCACCTTGTATTCTGACTATCAGTCCAAGTTAGCCTTATGTGACAGATGGGCTAAATGGTCTTGTCAGAGGCCGCCGAGATTCAGGCATAGTTAATAGCCATATAATCCTAACTTACAACTGTTGACTAGAGAGGAAGGTAACCAATCGGCAACACCCACTAGTCTCCAGAAAAATGTTGAAAATTAGAAGCTCTCTGTGTATTCTCTTGTCTTTTATTGGATTAATGCTAATCTCTTGAACAACCCCTGGCAACATTGGATAGTCTGAAACGTACCATTTAGCAGAAAATTCTCACCCTCATACTTTTAATCAAGTAGCAAGATTGACTGTCACAGTTATAGCATCCCCACAGTATAAAGTGGGCTAGGTGGCATAATACAGCCGGAACCTTCCAATCCAAACCCCAACACATGTTAAAACATTAGTTTTGTTTCCAGAATATCTATGAACAGCTAGCTCACAACCAGTTCATGTTATTGATATTCCAGTAATTTGTTTATACCTAATAAGTTATATCTAATCTTATCTCCAACTTAACATGTTTCTAAAAATATCTACTCACAATATTGCTGTCAGGTTGAATGTTTCTAGACAATCACACCAAATCTACAAGCTAACCCAATAAACTTTGTTACTTTCAACATTTATTAAAATAGTTCTAGATAAGTTGATTTATTATATTTAACCAGAAGTTTCGTACCTGAATTGTTACAACTTTCGCAAGGTCCGTTGAATCCGACAGACATTTAAAGTCAGTTCCAAGATCCACCATATCGAGAAGATAAAATTGCTGAAGAGGAACAAATTTCAAGTTTTGTTTTTGTTTTCCAATCATAAAGTAATTATTAAAATCAATCAAATCAATTGTTAATTCAGCATTTTTACTCAAGTCATTTCATTACTTTGAATACTTCAGGTAAATTACAGTAAAAAAAAAAAAAAAAAATTACTGATCTTCCAAATTGAAACAGAAGATGGAGTGTAATGAAAGAAAAATGCTAGAAC
>NW_013672266.1:22949-43333 GCF_000517525.1 Limulus polyphemus
TAAAAGTGTTTTTTTATTTGGTTCCACCATCAATTTTCTGTAAAAGTGTTTTTTTATTTGGTTCCACCATCAATTTTCTGTAAAAGTGTTTTTATTTGGTTCCACCATCAATACCCAATTTTCTGTAAAAGTGTTTTTTTGCCACATACTTTGAAAATTTCACAATACCCAATTTTCTGTAAAAGTGTTTTTATTTGGTTCCACCATCAATCTTCTGTAAAAGTGTTTTTATTTGGTTCCACCATCAATCTTCTGTAAAAGTGTTTTTATTTGGTTCCACCATCAATTTTCTGTAAAAGTGTTTTTTTGCCACATACTTTGAAAGTTTCACAATACCCAATTTTCTGTAAAAGTGTTTTTATTGCCACATACTTTGAAAGTTTCACAATACCCAATTTTCTGTAAAAGTTTTTTTTTCCACATACTTTGAAAGTTTCACTTCACTGACCTATTCATATAAACTTCCTTCCAAACATGGTTAGAGACAAGCACTTCATGCATGCGATACATTTCACAGCGAACAGCGCCAAAGTACGAGTGTCCAAAATTTCATAAAATAATTATATACAAGAGACAAAAGTTGTTCCTATCTGTTCGATTATGTTTATGCTTCTTCAGGTCTGTTTTGGCCATTCTTAAAGTAGAAAAGGTTAGGCCATTAACAGGACGTGTTCACATCAACCATCTAAACCTGAGACCATATAACATTAAAAGGAAGCTTTCAACCACATATACACAAAGTTCCCATTTTTAGTTTACAGCCTTCTATAGAAGACAAACCTTTAAAGGTATCATCTTTCATGACTCTACAACTACAGTAGTTTGTCAGGAATCACAGGATGGATTCCTTGAAAACAAACAAAATACAAAAATGTAGTAACTATATGAAGGCATAACAGCAGCCAAAACATGTAACACCACTTGTCCATAAGTGACTGAAAACAGCAGCCAAAACATGTAACACCACTTGCCCATAAGTGACTAAAAACAGCAGCCAAAACATGTAACATCCACATGCCCATAAGTGACCGAAAACAGCTGCCAAAACATGTAACATCACATGCCCATAAGTGACTGAAAACAGCTTCCAAAAACATAGAACACCACTTGCCCATAAGTGACTGAAAACAGCTGCCAAAACATGTAACACCACTTGCCCATAAGTGATTGAAACAGCTGCCAAAACATGTAACATCACATGCCCATAAGTGACCGAAAACAGCTGCCAAAACATGTAACACCACTTGCCCATAAGTGACTGAAAACAGCTGCCAAAACATGTAACATCACATGCCCATAAGTGACTGAAAACAGCTGCCAAAACATGTAACATCACATGCCCATAAGTGACTGTTTATTTGTTTGTTTTGAATTTCACGCAAAACTACAGAGGGCTATCTGCACTAGCCATCCCTAATTTAGCAGTGTAAGACAAGAGGGAAGGCAGCTAGTCATCATCACCCACCACCAACTCTTGAGCTACTCTTTTAACAACGAATAGTAGGATTGACCGTCAAATAACACCCCCACGGCTGAAAGGGCGAGCATGTTTGGTGGGACGGGGATTCGACCCGCGACCCGCAGATTGCAAGTCGAGTGCCCTAACCACCTGGCTATGCCGGGCTGATAAGTGACTGAAAACAGCTGCCAAAAACATGTAACACCACTTGCCCATAAGTGACTGAAAACAGCTGCCAAAAACATAGAACACCACTTGCCCATAAGTGACTGAAAACAGCTGCCAAAAACATAGAACACCACTTGCCCATAAGTGACTGAAAACAGCTGTCAAAAACATAGAAGAGCAACCATTTAAGTGACTAAAAAGAATTGTGAATGAGAACAATTGATTCACAGAGCAACTTCATCTAAAAAGTTCTTACTCCAAGGTTCTTCATCAGAAAGTATTTCTGCAATAATGCCTTTTAGTATCCTCCTATGTATAGTAATATAATCTTACATTAACCCCGAATCTTCTAATGTTCCCATTCCTAAATCAGTAATCGTGTGAAGTTATTCCTATGTTTAGGATAATACTTATATTCAGTTAACCTTGTACCAAGAACTACCATTTACAAGAGATCCTGCATTTTTCTGTGCATCCAGGACAATGGTCAACAAATTACTCTTACATCCAAAAAAAATTAACCAAAGATCAGAATCTGGAATCCCGCAGCTACCTCTGCATTTTCAACTACAATCCTTCAGTTATCTATACACACAGAATATTAATTCTACAAATATCTATACCTAATTCTAGGAATTAGTCTCTTTTAATCCCATATATTGAATAGTGATCTTTTGATTTATCCTTTCACAATAACTTTATTGACCAAATAATAATCTTGCAGTTTTTCCTCTGATTTAGAAACATTACCTCTCCTGCTACCGACATAATTAAAAAATATTAAACATTCAGCTACCAACATACACAGAAATATATAAGTGAGAAAAAATACTAAAGCATGAAATTATCCAAGTATTTAGAAATGATCAAGTGTAACAATGATCTCAATATTTCCCTCCCCCCCCCTCCAAAGAAAAACAACAAAGATCCAGGATGTTGTGAATGCAAAAATGTAGATAGTTTACCTACTAGTACTATACAACAACAACAACAACAAAAAGAAAAAAATATTTTTTAGGTGAGCTTCGTTAAACTTAACCTCCCAATAATTACCTATATTTCCAGTATTTCTGTTTTTCAGATCTCCAACTTCAATATTTCCTGTATTCGTGTTATCTTCTCGAGTTTGATAAAAAAAAATGAATTATTTATACTACGATAATGTTTACGATATGTCAATTAGAGGTCTGATACTGATAATACGTCAGTAGGCATAGAGGCCGGTCAGATCTGAGAGTGAGGTGCGAGAAACTATTCCTGAATTTACTGTATGTATAACCGAATAACGGCCATTTTACAACACTAGTTGGGCCACATCGATCATTTTAATATCGTTACTACATTATACTCACTAATAGCATTCATGATCGCATTTAAAAAGCGCACAATGATAACGATCTAACCAATATGGCGTCCTTCTGAGAAGTAACTTTTCCAAGTTATGACGTATACAGTTACATAATTTCTTCAAGCCACGAAATGCGAGTAAGGCTTATTAAAAATTATTTAATAAACCACACAGTAATGAAGTCTTTTGCATGTTCAAAACACAGCATGCTAATTTAGACTTTCCTTTTATCTGAACATATGAAATACTTACCGGCCAAGATAGTTGCTGTATGGTTAAGTGTGACAGCTATTCTAACCATTTTTCTCAGTCGCAAAAACTATTTTTTTTTTTTTTGTTTATATTGGTAGCAAGCTAATTTTTTTTTCACCTTCCTCAGTGGTTTAGTGAGCAGATTTTCTTAAACGTGTGTATAATTAACACCGCTAGCCATTTACAATGACAACACACTTGATGTTATACCAATTTCTAAACACGCTGTATTTACACTAAATACAAGTATTACCCTCCTCAAGTATAAATAAGCGCGTGAATTTAATTTCTACCTAGTCTAACCTACTATGGATTTGTCACTTTTCAAGCACACCAACAGATGGCAACAGTAGAGGATGATAATACGAGTAACGTGGTACTTTCAGTTTTATTAAAAGCGTTGATTAAAATTTCTTTATGTGCGTTTATATCATCCTTACATATTTATTTTACATTTATGAAGGTTGTCCTATATCGTTAGTCTTAAATCCACATGCTAAGCTAACTTTCGTAAGTTGACCGAAGTTCGTAAAAATATCAATATTATACTGTAAAGTGTACACTACACAACTGATAAATCATCGCATTTTATCACAGTTTTTTGTCGTTCTTTTACGACATAAAAATACTCCTAATTAGACCGGTAAATAAAGTTACCCACATTATTTATTAAGTTAGATATTAGTTCCTATATATGTAGTTTGCTTGTTAAGAAGTGAAATTAACAACCATATAGTATGTAAGATATATTTGGTATTTCAAAGTTTTCAATATACTAATGCAATTATGACCAAGTTCTTAACTTCTTTGCAAATATTTATAGCTGTATACAAGACATTACGTGAAAGTCGTAAAAAAGTGTAAAATGCCACAGAAAAATGAAATTGTGAAGTACTTAAAGTTTAACCACTGGTCTTACAACTCAAAGGCACTGTCGAACAATAGATCTAAATCGCACCCCCCCGACCATAAGGCCTACCTCCATATTCCCCAAAAATAACACGCAATTGCTTAGATTAGTGTGTTTTTCGCATAAATCTGATTTATTTATTTTTTAATATATGTATGCCGAAATCCGTATTTTGCTGGCAGATGAAACAATGGAGCACAAATATGAAAACTGATAATGTTTTGATACAACGGCTAGTAACCGAATTACGAAAGCTAGTAGGTTGATACGATTAGTGCAGCTTCTATCTTTCACTGTACAAAATAATATTTTAATATACAGTAGCTCAATGTATCTAAAAAGAAACGTGATTGTTTAGAGATCACTGATGACGAGATTATTATTGCAAATCGCTAAAGAAAAAGGTGCGACTGTGAAACCGAAATACACAGAAAAGTATTCTTTTCAAACATAGCTCCCGATTTTCAAGTATAATTTCTGCTGACTGTAGAGAAATGCTTCGTACCAAGTTTCAGAGTGTAAAACTGTCTTTATTAATATTGTTTATAGCACCAGCGCTCTAAGAAATTTGGGAGAACGCTGAAAAACGGACTCAGTGAATGTCAAATACCTGTATGTTAGAACATGCAACTGGGAGTAGATTTCACGAGTTCCCCTTTTTAATTTTTTACTCACGTCGCTATAAAATGTTTTCTCCTCTTTAGCCGAATTAACATAGATGCAAGTAATAGGCGGGGTTTATATGATGAAAAATAACGTCACGAAAATACACACTTCAAGAACAATAAAGCATGACACTACAAGAATGTAAGTAATAGCAACAGTCATCTTGAAATGGACTATAAAAAAAGAAATTAAAATGTAATATTTATATTAAATTTCTCCAAATAAGCTTACGAAAGATTTGTTCGTTTACAAATAAATATTCTCATATTTCATAATAACTCCAAAATAACTTGATTTTCGTCATCAGCAACCCATTTGTGAAAACACTATACCTTAGAGTTAAATAAAAAATGTCACTGAAACTCCCAAGTTTTACTCACATGGTGGGTGGTCCCAAAAATGAAGGCGACAACTGCAGACAACTCATTGTTTCATACACGTTTTTATACTTGATTTGCCAATTCCACTTTCACGAACATTCTTACAGCCTATATAAAAACAAACAATGTCCATAAATACGTAAAACACTATATAGTCTAAATGCATGATTAAACAAAACTCTTGCTAGGATAAATTCAATGCTTAAAAAAAATAATTACAGACGCAGCAACAACAAAAAAAAAAACTTTCATTTTATTTAAAATGTTTTTAGATTATATGTGAATGTAATGTCCTTTTGGTATATACGTATTAAACATTATTTTACATTATTTTTAATCCAGACCCTTAGGGAATTATAAGAATTAGAAAGTGTATTATTATAGTATTCCAACCACACTATATTAGTCATATCCATTGCCAACAACGCGTTACACACTCTTCTAAGTCGTGAAAATTCCTAAGAAACTGAAGTAAGATTACGAACGTAGCGTTAAAAATGTAATAGGCCTAATACTAATGTCTTATGACAAGTGTAATTGCACATACCATAAAATATTGTATTTCACACCCCATAGCTAATGTTCACACTTATTTCTGTCATATTCAAGGTAAGCCAGAGATTTTATAATGCTTAATAAAACTAAAAACTTAGTCATTTGACAGCCCTTCGATTGAACCTCCCCCTCAAATATTCATATTAGCTGTTTTATTCTACTTATGATAGCTATTATTTAGCACCAACCTCACAACTTTACAGTAATCTTAAAGTAATGTTCAACACTTGGTTCTTAAAATTAATCATTACTTTACGTTTACAGCGTAGAAACTTAAATAAACTAGGGATAACAGAGATAAAAACAATAACCTTGTAATGCACTTATCTTCTCGATTTTTTTATGCAAACCCTAACAAATGTTTAACTTTAAACACTTAATAAAGTGAAACTTAGAAGAAAAAAATCCGTATGGCTTTCAAACTAAAAACACGATCCAACAAAAGCACCACAGATCTCCTTTCCTGTACTTTGTTAAAATTACAAATAATTTTAATCTTTGTTGATATGCCTTTTCTAGAAATTAGTCTTCGCTTATTCATGACGCATATTTCATCAATAAAACGACATACACCATTAACCTAAATACTTAAAGCAGTACGTTACAACATGAATAACACTTACTTTTTATTTCATTAATACAAAATACTATTACTCTTAACATTCTCTGCAGTTGCAAAATATAATATTATCAGAGTTCCAAAAGTTAGTTTTTCTAACGTAGTTACTTAATAATTATTATTTACGTACAGTTTGACAAATTGTTAAGTTAATATACATCTAGGCTTATACTACAACCTGTACAATGTTTACATTCATCGATGTAGGCTTATAGTTTGTTATAAATCACAGTTGGATTAACGAACACTAGCTAACTGGTGAAGAAAGTAGTGGCTACACCGTTAGCGTTACCTTCTTTTCTTGGAGAATGTGCAAGCGTAAAATGTAAACATCTATACAAAGATTAATGTTAAATATCATACACGCTTCGCTTACAAGTTACACTAGGAACGTCATCGCCGAGTCATTATCAAAGGCCGAAGTATGTGAACAACATCGAAGAGTCCCCCACGCATGCTCATTAGGGCCAGGAACGTCCCTATGTGACGTTGCACACTCCCTCAACGATTGTTAATGACGTACCAACCAGAAACAAGATAATAGCTTGCGATTGACCAATCTCTGAGAAACTCAGCAGAAGTATAGAAGGAAGTAGAGAAATAAGAGTTGTTTACAACTTTCGCTAGCATCTCATGATCTTGGGTATGTTGTAAAAAGTACCTCTCTACATTTAGTCGGTGCACCATAATGAATATATCACGACTGTTATCGATGTTCTGCGCTACACAAAATTTGGCTAACTGCCAACATTTCCGCACTAATAGAAACTACAGTGAAAATTCACAATTTAACATTATACAATTTAAGTTTGCATCCACGTCAAAAACTGGTATACATTTAAAAATTGTTTATTGTACAATTGGCTATAACTAGTGGCAAACAAGAGGGTCAAGACGCTAAAAATATTTCCAGTAAATCTAAAAAACAAAAGAGATGTTTATTTCGTAATATTACTTGATTGAAACTAACAATCGTGACACAAAATTATAAATAATAAAATAAAATTACGTAAGTGAATGTTAGCTGGAAAAAAATATTAAGAAATAACGTGAGCTACATAAAGGTATAAATAAAGATAGACAGTGATGGAAGCACAAATAACTTACCTAAATACCCATACATGTGGATACAGATAGCTAGTTTTAAGGTGCCCCCCCCAGTGGCACAGCGGTATTTCTGCGGACTTACAACGCTAGAATCCGGGTTTCGATAGCGTGGTGGGCACAGTATAGATAGCCCATTGTGTAGCTTTGAGCTTAATTACAAACAAACAAATAAACTTTTTAAAGTATACACACACACACAATTAACTATGTTTTTTTAGGGTTTTTTGCTGGCGAGAGAAACAAAGAAAATGAAATGGGGGTTCATCTTTTAACAAACTGGCTCAAAGATCGTGTTGAACAAGTCACACTTCTTCAATATGCTATTAGTATCACGTCAACGAGATTCACGTATGATAAACAGAAACAAACAATTATTAACTACACCACATGCTAGAGTTGTGTTTGGTGTGCGACAACTTTTATAAACTGTGTATGAATAACGTCCCTTGTAGTACTGGCGTATCGGGTCTCAAGTTTAAACGATACTGTTATCACTGTTAGTTCACACATGATCTGTAAACTCACGTCAGTATACAAAACCATGGTCCAGTCCAGTACCGCGATGGTACGTCAAGTGAGTCAACCCGTGAAGATCAGTGAAATATTAATTCATTATACCTTGATTAACTAAAAACGTTTGAATTTTAGAACTCCGATGAAAGATAATAACCTTGTCACCTTCCTACCACTTATCCAACATTACTGCCTTTCAACCGTCAGGCGCAACGTAACTCGCTACAATGAATGAAATGAAACGAAACGACAACAATATGTTGTTCTCTCTCACTCGGAGATACACCTTCAGTATGGAACGACAACAATGTGATGTCCTCTCTCACTAGGTGATATACCTTCAGTATGGAACGACAACAATGTGATGTCCTCTCTCACTAGGAGATATACCTTCAGTATGGAACGACAACAATATGTTGTCCTCTCTCACTAGGAGATATACCTTCAGTATGGAACGACAACAATATGTTGTCCTCTCTCACTAGGAGATATACCTTCAGTATGGAACGACAACAATATGTTGTTCTCTCTCACTAGGTGATATACCTTCAGTATGGAACGACAACAATATGTTGTCCTCTCTCACTAGGTGATACACCTTCAGTATGGAACGACAACAATATGTTGTCCTCTCTCACTAGGTGATACACCTTCAGTATGGAACGACAACAATATGTTGTCCTCTCTCACTAGGTGATACACCTTCAGTATGGAACGACCACAATGTGATGTCCTCTCTCTCACTAGGCGATATACCTTCAGTATGGAACGACAACAATATGTTGTCTTCTCTCACTAGGAGATATACCTTCAGTATGGAACGACAACAATATGTTGTTCTCTCTCACTAGGTGATATACCTTCAGTATGGAACGACCACTATGTGATGTCCTTTCTCACTAGGTGATATACCTTCAGTATGAAACGACAACAATATGTTGTCTTCTCTCACTAGGAGATATACCTTCAGTATGGAACGACCACAATGTGATGTCCTTTCTCACTAGGTGATATACCTTCAGTATGAAACGACAACAATATGTTGTTCTCTCTCTCACTAGGAGATATACCTTCAGTATGGAACGACAACAATATGTTGGTCCTCTCTCACTAGGTGATATACCTTCAGTATGGAACGACCACAATGTGTTGTCCTCTCTCACTAGGTGATATACCTTCAGTATGGAACGACAACAATATGTTGTTCTCTCTCACTAGGAGATATACCTTCAGTATGGAACGACAACAATATGTTGTTCTCTCTCTCACTAGGAGATATACCTTCAGTATGGAACGACAACAATATGTTGTTCTCTCTCTCACTAGGAGATATACCTTCAGTATGGAACGACAACAATATGTTGTTCTCTCTCACTAGGAGATATACCTTCAGTATGGAACGATATGCATGTCGTCCTCGCATATAAGGGAAAGTTAAAAATAAATCATAATACATGTTTAGAGTCCCCGCCTGTTTACTTTTTGGCAGCAGCCTCCCACCCCCATTTTTGGTGATTCCCCCCCCCTTTTTTTTAATTGTCGTTTTTCGATAATACAATGAAGGCTTCTGAATAAAAAAAAAAAAGATGAATACAGTTGGTTCATTTTACCCTTCCTCTTTATTTGTCAGAAATTCTGTATCGTTTTGACGAGAAAGTGAACCAAAGACTTCTGTTTGACGTGGACCTTTTGAAAAGAAGCAACAATCATGAAAAAAAGGGTGCAAACTTTTAAAAAAAAAGGGGGGCCTAAAACAATCACTTTCAGAGATATCTCACCTTAATATCATCTTTACCAAACTTCTTAAAATGTATAGTTTCACCAGTAAAGATGGCATAATTACGTTGAGTAACCTGTACAATGTAATATTTATATCACTACTGTACAATATTACACCACGTCTTAGCGGTTTCACATTTACAAACAACAATAACCTTCACACTACAGTTCAGTGTTGTTACTTGTCTTAATACAGTAATAGAACGTTCACATCAGCCATACGGCACAAGGTTTTCTCTCACCAGCTGTCAGTAAGAATACAGCACGATATATCCACCACAGTAGAGAGACGTGTCAGCTTCCCCTATTATACTATACAATAATACAAACATTAAACCATAATCTATTCTATACACTTCCCCGTTGTGTATCAATAAGTTGTGACGTAAGCTAGTATCGATTCCTTGCCGGGCTATTTCTACAAACACGGAGAAGCCCAAATCTAGAAGGACAAGCGACTTTTACACAGTTGTAATACCAATGATATGATACGGTTTAGAAAATCGTCGCTGGAGCATTATGGTGTGTAGCAGCGATATGACATCACAGTAAGTCTTGTAGTAATTTAAGTCTCAATGTTCTAGGGAGAAGAGTGTGTAATAGCTTTTTGAATACATCTCGTTTGTCGCACACCACTACCGATGAAACCTCTCTCTCTCACACACACACACACACACACACACACACACATCAGGCGGGCTACGTTAAGTCTCAACTTGACGTCCGCTGAGAGAAGACATAACAGTTTAAAAATCGCACATTTCTGAGCTTCCTAGTGAAACAACTACGGAAGAAGCAATGAATGTTGAGAAATTAATTCTGGTATTAGACGAAAGGTCTCTTCGGCAGCAGCGTACAGCCACTGGAAACAGACTGATACGGTTTCAATTACCAGTTTTATTGTGACGTACGACGTTATATAAGAGTAGTTATATTACTGTCATACAGAGAGAGAGAGAAAAAAAATACACACACTCTTTCTCTCCTGGCCCGGCATTGCCAGATGGTTAAGGCACTCGACTCACAATCTGCGGGTTCGAGTCCCCGTCCCACCAAACATGCTCAGCGTTATAATGTGACGCTCAATCCCATTATTCGTTGGTAAAAGAGTAGCCCAAGAGTTGACGGTGGGTGGTGATGACTAGGTTAGTTTCATAGACTGCTATAAACACTTATTAGCTAATTTTTCTCTCTTTAGTACGGGTTTTATTCTTGGTTTTTGTTGCAACTCATAAAATCATGTCATACACTGAACGCTCGTAACTGTAATCTTTACACTATCATAAATACCATTACTATACTTTGTTGTTTACTTTACTTGTTGTTTTATTAAAGATTACGTCTCTGAGAGTTTCTTTGTCTGTCCGCGAATTTTTGTTTTTCAAACAGACCAGGATTTATCGATCTAATACATTATGCCTGCAAGAAAGTGTAGTTTAAATGCCATGTGTGAAGTTGATAGAATAAGGAAAATTCAAGCAAAGGGCATGAAAACTACCGCAAATGTTTTTGCTTGTTGCAGCTAGTGTATATAATACTTCGACCAGCTGGAATTTCAATTTAGATCGTTTTATGTTTTAGTGTATGCATATATTTAGCTTGAAGTAGACATTTCTCGGCGAGTTTTAAAAACAGTTCAGTTATAGGTTAGTGACCATAATTCATGTTGTTTTTTATTATTATTACGTTTTCGTAAAGTTTTCTTGTTCTCAACCAAATTGCCATTAATCTTAAATAATAATATCACTTGACATTCATTTTTGGGTCATAAACCTTAAGACTATTGGTTAGGAATGACATGTAAACTTAGGACTATTGGTTAGGAATGACATGTAAACATTCTTGATATAGTCATAATGTGAAAAATAAACTGAAAAGTAAAGAACGCTTAAACGCCGCACGTTCTTGTACAGGAAATTGATCGAGAGGATTTGGACTGCACGCTCAGCGAACTTCGGTACCAACCAGCATGGGAGCGTCTTATGTGGGGGAGTCTTAGGAGACGCACAACATTCCATCAAGTGACTCCACACACTAGAGATGACCTGACAACAAGTTAACGATTGGCATCACATTCGAGCGTGGAGTGAAACGTTACAAATTATAAAAAGATGTACGAGTTGTGTTTATCAGTGTTTACATTCGAGCGTCACTAAATTTAAATAGCCAATATCTCGCATTTCAGATCACGTGACAAATTATGAAGCGACCGATATACCTATATTACCGGAGGGTGACTGGCATTATTTTACAACAACAGTTTAGCTTTGTCATAGCCAAAATATTATTATTTCTTTGTGTGTGTGTGGGGGTGGGGGGGGGGAGTGTATTTATCTTGCATCTAAAGCTGTTGTTACAGTAAAGTGGTTCTAAACCTGTTGTTACAGTAAAGTGGTCGCCGCTCTCTACAAGACTTTCAAATAACTAATTCCTTTACAAACATACATATATACCAACAGGCAAAGAAGATTTGTGACCCAGAATTTATTCGTTTAAACGTTTTCATGAAGATTTTGAACTTGGACACCATTACTTCCGTCCACTCAAACATGGCTAAATCTATACAACTATAACACCATTAATAACTACTAATTTTCTATATACATTTTATGTATTGAAAACTTACACACACACAAAAGACGCCACCTGGACAGCGATCTGTTATCATCAAACATCTCAATAAACGTAACAAATTTTTCTTTATATATGAACATTTAATAATCTATTCCTGTAAAGCAGAGTAGTCTGGTGGTTCAAATCAATCTTAATTTAAGCAAAAATAGACCTACTGTTAAATTCGATAAACGCGCGCGTGTGGGTGTGTTAGTCATATAGTAATCTTAGAAACCACCATCTGGCAATATCCGGGTATATTCTGGTTTATTATAACTGGTTTATTCTTTCTGAATACAACTTTGCGATACAATTAATTTCAACAGTCGCGTTATAACAAACGCTATAATTCACAACGAACGTCTCACGTGCTCAACAATATTCTCTCTCCGCAGTTCAATTATACATTACCTTACGTTGCTTCTTGGCCGGTCTTATATATACAAGACTACCCCAATCTAGCAGTCTCCCGACATTTCATGAAGGTTCGAGAAGGAAGAGGCGTGATACAAGCGTCACGTGACCTGCGTTGTCGTAACAATATCATTCAACCATCTGGGCTCGCATCGTGATTTTAAATATAAATTAATATCACAGAAAATAAAATTAGTTAATCAGGCGTCTTAGTACTTCAACACATAAAAGATTGGGTAATTCTATATGGGGGATGGGAAGAGAGAAAACTAAAAATAAGTTAAAGATTTATATGAAAAGCTTTTCCTCATTTACCAAATCAATGTGGAAAGTAGTAGTAGCAGTACTGCTGTATTCTCTACTTAACCTTGTTTTTCGTCACTAGGAGTGCTGTTTTCATACATGACAAATTGATGACGTACGTATCTTAAGGTTCCGATTATGAAATAAGTAAAATATGCGATAGAGCTACACAACCACTCGTTAGTACAAACAAAGTATCTTTGGAAACATAAAGCATGTGGGGGGGGGGGAGGAGGAGATACTTAAAAAAATATGTTGGAATGTAACACTAACGTTTAACCATTTAGACCAACATGACATCATTTTGGAACGTTAACAGTTACTGAAGATAAAAACTACTCTCTCTTCAGGAAGTTAACGATCTTCAAGGCTGTTTATCGGGAAGTTAAAACATCAAAGCAGTAAAAGTTTGTGCCTTCGAAGATGACTTGGCAGTTTTAAGAGAAAACAAATACAAACACTTCTAAACTGGCAGAGGAGGAAGCCTTATATTGAACGTTTCCTGGAACACTTACGTAACAGCCAATCATATTAACAACAGGTGGGCGTAGTTTGTTTTGTTTCGAATTTGGTGCAAAGTAACACGAAGTCTATCTGTGCTAGTCGTCTCTAATTTAGCAGGGAGATGGAAGGCGGCTCATCAATACCACCCACCACCGACTCGTTGGAATTGACGATTACATTATAATACCCCCATAACTGAAAATGCAAGCATTTTCGGTGACGGAGATTCGAATCAGCGAACCGCAGATTGCGAGTCGAGCGCCTTACCATCTGTCCATGCCAGGCTCGGGGGCGTAGAAAAACTAATATTCATTTTACACGTACGTGTTGCTGCCATAAGAGTAAAATGTTTATTTCACAGATATGTCAACAATGCAATTATTCCCAATACTTTGTACGCCGAGTTAACATTAGGGCTTACAACTTTTCAAAGTATAAAGATCATGCCAAGAGGACACTAGGTAATCCGTGAGATGGACTCGTCATGGGGAAACAGATTCTAGGAATATCTGGAATAAAACATCGACTCACATTGTAATTAACTGATGAAGTATATTAGTTTTTAATAATAATAAAAAAGCACATAGCTCCAAGAGGAAAGAACCTAGAGACCTGAAATTTTGCACCCATACTAAGTGGACCCTGAGGGTGTGCACCTGGGTATTATTAATTATATTATCCACGTGCGTGCGCGCATGCGCCTCTTTTTAATGAGGTAAGCTAGCGAAAAACCACATAGAAAAAAAAGTGGTTCCTTATATAACAACTAATAATATATAGAAAAGCCAGTGCGTTTTGGTAACAATGCGTTTCAACAATGGCTTTTATATCATGTCGCTTAGCAACAAAAGTACAATCCAATATTTTTTCTAGTCTAGGTACTGAAAATATAAAATGTATAAACTACAAAATTCAAAAAAAAATATATATATATATTTGTTGATCTCTCAGTTTATAGTCTCAATTGATTAAAGAGTTTTTTTTTCAATTGGTTCGATATTTTTACTTTCATGATAAATTTTATGCACTTGACTCTAGGATAGGTTATCTCACACCATGCGTTTACTTTAGGCTTATTTATTGATTTCTTTAAATCATACCAACATTCACCACACTTATAAGGTTTCACGGAAACCCCCTCCACGGCCCTAAAATCTTAATGGGCAGACATTAATTGAACGGTGAAAAATTATAATAGATTCTGATAAAATGCGATAGAAATTTGAGATATCAAATATAATAAATGTGAAATATTTAACCCAATGATCAAATTCATTGATAATAAATAATTATTAATTTATTTTGCATTCTTTATGATTTTCTGTTTCTGGGAAATAAAAATGTTTAATATATTTTTGACTATGCTACAATAGGTTCAGAATTTACACACACTGACATAGTCATCAAGAATATATCAACCTAACATCCCGAGCGAAGCCAGGTATTTTCGCAAGTTTTTAAAAATAATAATAAAATGATCCAACTATAAATTGGAGGACTTCGTCTCCTAAAAAGACACCCGAGGTCCATCCAATACAAGAAAATAAAAAACTGTCTTCCGAAATGGAGGACGGTTGGTAAGTTTTAGAAAACATGTTTTATTGTGGGTTTGGATTGGATTGTTATTACATTCGCATCTAACCAAGAATTATTACTATGATTGATGGAATTTTTAAAGTTATTTTATAAATAAACTATGTTTAATTCTCAGTAAACGTGCATAATCAATCACTGAAATATAAATATTTGCTCAAAAGCTTCAAATAATAATTACCGCAGAGAAAGTCAACTGAAAAGGAGCTTAACGATGAGTAATTTACGTCTTAGAAACAAAAAATAACAAGAGTTTAAATGATTTTAAACGACACTTGTGTAAAACATTATTTACAGCTAAAAGAAATAGAACATAGGACACCGAAATACGTGTAGGTTTTTAGGGAAGCCCCTGTTTTTAATAACTATTTATTATGTGACGATTTTAACGTTGTATTTATTTTAATTGTAAATTAACAGTTTTATACAAAAGCCTTAATATCAGTAGTCTACAACAATGAGACTCGTGTGTTTGAATTCCGTGCAAAGCTACTCGTGGGCTATCTGCGCTAGCCATCCCTAAATAGAAGTGACAGACTAGAGAAAAGGCAGCTAGTTAACACCACCCACCGCCAACTCTTAAGCTACTCTTACCACCGAATAGTGGAATTTACTGTCACATTATAATGCCCTCACGGCTGAAAGGGAGGGCATGTTCAGTGAAGGAGATTCGAACATAGACACCAGGTCATGGAAGCTCTTACAGTGAAGTTGGTTTCATCCTTGTGTACACACACACACAGAAACCCAGGTATCATGCCACAATGATATTATTTTACATAGCGGTAATCGTGTTAATCCTCTCAATAAGAACTGGCCAATTTTAATGTAACTATATAGATCAGGCCTATAAAAGTAATTAACAATTAGTAAAAGACGTCCTCTTATAACAAACTGAGTAGAAGGACTTAATGACTACACAGTAAAACTAAAACCTATAATCATTAGAATGCGTTGAAGTAATTGAAGATCTACGACGTTAACTGTATTTTCTGGAATAACCACATTGGTGCCGATTGGTCCACGATTGAACCTCAGCAACATTCCAAGCTATACTGGTATTGGTCTAACGAGTGAACCACAGCAACATTGCAAGCTATAATGGTATTGGTCTAGCGAGTGAACCCCAGCAACATTGCAAGCTATAATGGTATTGGTCTAGCGAGTGAACCACAGCAACATTGCAAGCTATACTGGTACCGATAGGTCCACGAGTGAACCACAGCAACATTGCAAGCTATACTGGTATTGGTCCATGTGCAAACCTTCTTACCATTCAAAGTTATAATGGTATTAATCCACAAATATATTCTCAGTTATACTAATATTGGTCACGTCGACATAGTGACGTGATAAAATGAAACTCAGTTGGTTTTTTAACTAACTTCATTCAACCCGTTAAACTAAAAACAAGTTTAGATACAGCTTTAATCTGACAGATCAGGTTTTCAGAATGAAGTCTATAGAAAACCATCAAACGAATTACAATCCTCAGCCTAAATTAGAGGTTACCAAACGTTTAGCCTGAGGATCACTTGATGTGAATAAGAAAATTTGATGCCCCCCCCCCCCAACTACCCTATAACTTTAACATGGGGATTGAAAAGCAATAACATCCCCTTTCAACATACTGTATCATTTAATTAATTCAACATAACTGTTTTCAGCTTATTGTTTATTTAGAATTTAATTCAACATCTTTGTTTTGGGCAAATTTTTTGGCGGCACCTACTTTGTGAAACACTGGCCTAAATTTTGTTTCAAATTACAATCTTACTATAAAGGCGATCCATTATATGCGTGTGTGTTAGCATCTATTACCCAGATTTGGCTAATTAGATTACTGTAATTTTTGGTATGATAACTAGAAAATGTCCGATGGTGTACATCAGCTATTTTGTTACAGGATTTTTGCCCCAGAAGGGGGGGGGGGAGGGCATATTTCCACAAGTATCTAATCAGTTAAACGAGTTAATTATTACATTCAACAAGGCAGGGTGTGCAATTAGCACCTTTTGAAGTCATTAGGGATTTAATAACAAAAGAATGAAGGAATATTATTTAACATTGTCCTTTATACGGTTTTAGTTTCTTCAACGGATACACCTTACATAGGCTGGTAATAATTTGTAGTTTTTTTTTTTTTACTACAGACATTGGTGATGTAGAACATTTAACAATATGTCCGATATCGTTTCTCGAACAAACTACTACTGTTCAACAGTGGTATCGCTAGCATTTTAAACAATAAACATAATTAAACCTACGACTCACCTATTGTTAGAATATATTGATAACGTTTTAAACATACGATATCTGTGACGTAAAAATAGTTGCTTACACTTGACTTACTAACCGCGAAAGCGATTCGATCCACTCTGTGTGTGTGTCGGTTACGAACGAAACGGGACTTCAACAATTAAAAGGTTGACGCTCATCTCAATTCAACTGAAGGCTAACGGTAAAAACATCCCGTTTAAAAGCCGGTACAACAGGCATTTCTGCGTGTAATTATAGTTCGAAACTTGAACGCGTGCCAATATCCTCACGAAAGTAGAACGCATTAGACTTAGATACAACCTGCAGGGCAATCACGTGGGTGAAACTGATGACGTAAAGCGGGTGGTCTTTACGCGTGCGACCAGCTGAAACATTAAAAAAAAAAGAACTTACGTGAAACAGCTAGCAACACTGACTTTACTACAAGACAAGGGTGGGGGAGGGGTCGATATGACTGAGGTATTGCGTGAGCACTATGTATTGTGCTTTTACCCTCCCATAAACTAACATGTTGTTTTACATCCCCCTTTTCCATAAATGGCTCAGTAGGAAACTTGGACTTATAATTACCGAAAAAATTAAAAGATCATTTTTCTTCATTAATATGCGAGTTGTCGTTCACATAATCCCTTGGATGTTTCCTAAGTAGAGGTTTTTAAAGGTATCTAAATTGTCCATGATAAGAGACTTTATCTCGGTTTAAAGGTCAACGAAGTAACAAAGACACGAGAAATTAGCAAGTAAGTGAAATTTCTACCGATACGTTATTTACAAGGGGACCAGATTTTCAAATCACGTACCTAGACACACTCGAGATTTAAAGATCTTAAAACAGGGAAAAAATTATAAACAATTATGTAAAAAAATATCATGAGGTGAAATTATATTTTATTATATATTTACATTATTGCCTATACTTGTTTGTTTGTAATTAAGCACAAAGCTACACAATGGGCTATCTGTGCTCTGCCCACCAAGGGGATCGAAACCCGGATTCTAGCGTTGTAAGTCCGCAGACATACCGCTGTGCCACTGATACTGTTCCCCTGTTAGATGTGAATTTTTTCGAACAACCAGAGGCATGTAAAATTCTGAGCACCTGTCACGTTTACCCTTAAGTTCCTTTAAATAAATGGTTCACTGCTTGAAAATCAATCATAAGATGTGAAATACACCTGCTACTTTACGTTAAATTGTCACTTTCTTTTGGTGGGTGCAAAAAATCACGTGCTCAGTAGGTATATAATATTATATAATAGTAGTGACATCACTTTGCCTGCTGCAGCCTTCCTTATAGCCAGTTTTAGAGGAAGTAGCATTTCAAAAGCTATGCCAAGTCATTCTGAGCTGTGTGACAGTTTTCCTATTCAGTTAAAAAATTCGTATCTCTTGACTCACATTTTTCAGGAGCTCAAAGTAACGAGAACAAGTATAAAAAGTTACAGATTACCGACAGCAGGATGTATTGGAAATCCGGAACAACATTCCAAAAGTCGTGACTGTCCCAGTCAAACCAGGACATCTGATCACACTTGTTATTCACTCGTGAGGTTAGGTCTATCGATAGGTATGTGAAATTTGTACACGTTTTAGTTGGAGAAATAAGATGCTTCCATTATCATTAAGTGGATTACGCTTTGATATTTTCTTTCTTTTGTAACGCAGGTAGTTTTCGGGTAGCTTGGCGCGAGAAGCTATTGTTACGTCTGCGTTTGTTAATTAATTTTCCGTAACTTCGTTCCCACGAAACTTTAGCGACACAAGTCCTTTCTTAAATAAAACTGGTTTATTCTTTCTGAATATAACTTTACGATACACTTAATTTCAACAATCGCGCTAAAACAAACGCGTTAACTTCTGTGACTGCAGTTCAATTACTCATTACCCACACACACATTGTCACGTCACGCCGTGACCATCTTATATATACCAGACCACCCCCAATCTAGTAAATCCCGAAGGAACGGGATAGTTCTAGAAAGCAGGTGGCGTGACAATAGTCACGTGATCTCGCTGACGCAACACTATTAAATACAGTAAATGTCGAAATTATTTCCAGTCTCTTAAGTTATATACTGTAGGACAAGATAATAGAAAAGTCTAGTAGGATAGGCAGAGGTTCATGCATGAACGTACATAATAGTTCACGTCTGTCTTTTTAAAAGTTCGTAAACGATTGGTCAATAATCTACTCTTGTGAAAATTGATTTATATGAGTATTGTCTCAGTATATCGTGAAAGGACCAGTTTGTACTTAACTGGTCTGATCATTCCAATATCTGTTTAAATATTTCATGAAATTATCAGTTTGTATGTCAACTTATCTGTTAATTTTAACACGAGTGTAAAGAGGTAAAAATCCCGTGTTTAGTTATTATCCTTGCTGTAAGTAATGTGAATGGTGAACTTAAAAAGAAAAGAATCAACCTAGCACCACTGTCATCATAAGTCTAGTCTGCGGGTCGCGGGTTCGCATCCCCATCCCACCAAACATGCTCGCCCCTTTTAGCCGTGGGGGCGTCATAATGTGACGGTCAATCCCACTATTCGTTGGTAAATAGCCCAAGAGTTGGCGGTGGGTGGTGATGACTAGCTGCCTTCCCTCTAGTCTTACACTGCTAAATTAGGGACGGCTAGCGCATATAGCCCTCGTGTAGCTTTGCGCGAAATTCAAAAACAAACAAACAATAATAATTATAAAAATAATAAGTTATTATAAAAAAAAGTGGAACAGGGTGTCAGTAAAAACTCCCCTCTTTTCTCAATAATGTCAGTTGAAATTTGAAGAACCACTTATATTCTAAATTTATACTTTTATTCATTCCTTACCTTCACTGTCTGTGAATACAATAAAATTTTTTATTTGTTTATTTGTAATTAAGCACAAAGCTACACAATGGGCTATCTGTGCTCTGCCCACC
>NW_013672266.1:44333-47191 GCF_000517525.1 Limulus polyphemus
GGCTGAAAGGACGAGCATGTTGGTTGGGACGAGGATTCGAACCCCCCCCCCCCGACCCCTTAGATTGTGAGTCTAACTCCCTAACCACCTGACCGTGCCGGATCTCGACAATAGGCCTTAGAACCCTAAACATATTTCTTGTTTCTTTGTACAACTGATTTTCTGTACAACGTTACGCAAGGAATTAATGATTTTTTTTTTTCCAAATCACCGAAAAAGACAGAAAGATTGAATCGACAATCTCCCCGAAGTTATCCTAGTTCTTTTTTTTTTAATGTTGCCCTGCCTGTATTACGACAAAATATAATATATAATAATTACATCAACAATAAAATACAAGTTGTTCTCTAGTAAAGAAATTATTAGCTAAAACTAGTTAGAATTCTGTGAAAAGGTTTCACCAATAAATCCGTTTCGAAGAATTAGCACCGATTTCCGAACGTGTCAATACAATCGTATAAATCCCCCGGTAGGAGAGCGGTAAGTCTACGGACTTCCAACGCTAAAATCCGGGGTTCGATTCTCCGCGCTGGACACAAACAAACAATTGTATAAAGAGAAGTTACAAGTTATGGAGTAAGGAAGAGATATGCCTTTATTACCACACTCAGACGTTTCATACTCAAATTTTTTTAAAATTCATTTCACTACAATTACTTATTTTTTGTCCCCCTGGTGGGACAGCGGTGAATCTTCGAATTTACTAGGTTAAAATCAGGGGCTCGATTTTCCTCGGTGGAATCAGCAGGTAGCCCATTGTGGCTTTGCTGTAACACTTGTTGTTTTAACGCAAAGCGATACAATAGGTTATCTGCAGCATCAACCGCGGAGAATCGAACCCCAAAGTCCGTTACTTTTTCCTGACACACCGAGAGACTATTAGCATAACTCTGGTAAATTATAGAGCAGACATTCTGAAAGTTCTCCTATGAATATAAATTAACTTTTTATAACAAGTACAACAACTAAAAAGAGGATTCTACTAATTTTCAGTGGTGTCGGGACCCAGTGTGACAATGTGATTTTTTTTTAAGGGGAGAAGGGAGGGGTTATCTTGTAGTTTTGACAGTGATAGAACTTTTATACAGTAAAGTTTCGTCGCCATGTTGATTTAATTCAACAAATCCGTTACAATGTGAAGCCACTTCTGTGGCTCGGTGGTAAATTTGAAGATTTAAAACGCTAAAAATCGAGGTTCAATATCCGCCGTTGGCAGAGCTTCCTGCTCAACAACAACCAAAACACAATGAAAATTACGTAGTTATACAATTTTGGTAAAAAAAACAAGACATGCTATTTTATGTGGTTTAATTTTTAGAATACAACAGTAAACATTTTTTTAACTCGTAAAATAGGTACATTAATATGTAAAATACACGCATGGACTATTGTCTACTTTAATACTTCTTTTAATTGCAAGTTTACGGCCTTCATTGAGCAACAAGGTAGTAAACAAACGAATTTGTATTGTTAGGATTTTTACTTAGATACTTGTCCTAAAGATATTGTTCCACAAACAAACGAATTTGTATTGTTAGGATTTTTACTTAGATACTTGTCCTAAAGATATTGTTCCACTGGAACAATATCTTTAGGACAAGTATCAAAGTAAAAATCCTAACAATGCCCAGTAAACAATACAAATTCGTTTGTTTGTGTAATAATATTTTTAGGACAAGTATCAAAGTAAAAATCCTAACAATGCCCAGTAAACAATACAAATTCGTTTGTTTGTGTAATAATATTTTTAGGACAAGTATCTAAGTAAAAATCCTAACAATACCCGACATCTCACTATATAATTTCTGTAGTGCATATTGGCGTATAGAAGACATATTAATACTAGAAATAAACGACCTTATAATGCTGTTTCTATTTAATTAGACACCATTTGAAGCTTTGTACTGTCAGTTAGGGGTTGTGTTTTAGTGAACGCTCCTAAAGAAGCTATAGGCCGAAATGTTGAGCGTTTAATTAAATACAAATAACATTTTGGTGTTATAAAGTCGTTTATTTCTAGTATTAATACCCGACATCTGATTGTTGTTTACGACTCGCAACGTAGGTAAATCAATACGTTGAATTAAACACTGACTTTTCTCTTCGTTAAAATACTTTTATTGCCAGCTTTCGGGCCTCTTACCGGATCCTCCATCGGGCAATAAAAACAAGTATTTTAACATCTGATATTAAAGTTGTTGATCTAAGTACAAAATAACGAATTACGATAGTGCATTATTAACAAAGATTTAAACAATTTCAAGAGTTAAACCTCGGTCTTTGTAGCCGTATAACGATATAAATATCTTACGCCCACACACGTTGTTGTTTATAATTTTTAAGATTATCAGCTATGTGAATATTATAAACAAAAGTACCATCACTGGTATTTTACAAAATAATAGAATGTTATAAATTCAAGTAATATATTATATAATTATTGGTCACGAGTAAAGATAAGGTTTTTTTAGGTTTAATTATACGTCGATATCACATCTGATGATAACTGGTGTCCATACAACACTAAGTGGTCGTTGTTTCGGTTAATAGCCACTGTTGGTCCACTATTGTGCTTGAATGGCAGTATCTTCTCCTGTCTCTCTCTATTATTTTTGCAATCTTTAAGTCTGTTGCGTGGTTGTTTTCCTAAACGCGAAAGGCTCTATCCGATTACGTTCGTAATATCTCTTTCAATGTTTGAATTTTACATGTAACGCTACGTTTCTTCCGTGTATTATTTGTTACACTCAGACGATATAAGCCACATTATTTAGAAGAGGATTGAGAATTGGGGAATTCAGTTTCGTAAAATTGTCGCGTGGTGTGGGAGGACTTATGATGTTTGTGTGTTTGTTTTG
>NW_013672267.1:0-3613 GCF_000517525.1 Limulus polyphemus
TTTCTTTTCTTCTTCCTCCAACAATTGCTGTAATCTCTCTTCTTGTTTCTTTTCTCGTTCTTCTTGTTTCTTTTCTTCTTCCTCCAACAACTGCTGTAATCTCTCTTCTTGTTTCTTTTCTCGTTCTTCTTGTTTCTTTTCTTTTTCCTCCAACAACTGCTGTAATCTCTCTTCTTGTTTATTTTGCTGTTCCAGCTGCCACTGTTGCAGGTTTTCTTGCAAATGCTGTAATCTCTCTTCTTGTTTCTTTTCTCGTTCTTCTTGTTTATTTTCTTTTTCCTCTAACAACTGCTGTGATCTCTCTTCTTGTTTCTTTTCTTTTTCCTCCAACAACTGATGTAATTTCACTTCTTGTTTATTTTCTTTCTCTTCCAACCACTGCTGTAGTCTCTCTTCTTGTTTCTTTTCTCGTTCTTCTTGTGTTTCTTTTCTTTTTCCTCCAAGAACTGCTGTAATTTCTCGTCTTGTTTCTCTTCTCGTTCTTCTTGTTTTTTTGCTGTTCTTGTATTGCTGTCATCAAATCTGCTAAGCTGTAGTTTGGTTTTCTTCTTTTTTTTTATTTTATTTTCTGTCCCACACTCTGACACCAATTTGTTACGCCTCCGATTGTTAGTTAATTTTCCGTATAATTTCTTTCTGAAGAAACTTTAGCGATACAAGTCCTTTCTTAAATAAAACTGGTTTATTCTTTCTAAATACAACTTTGTAATACACTAGACCCGGCATGGCCAGGTGGTTAAGGCGCTCGACTCGCAATCTGAGGGTCGCGGGTTCGAATCCCCGTCACACCAAACATGCTCGCCCTTTCAGCCGTGGGGGCGTTATAATGTGACGGTCAATCCCACTATTCGTTGGTAAAAGAGTAGCCCAAGAGTTGGCGGTTGGTGGTGATGACTAGTTGCCTTCCCTCTAGTTTTACACTGCTAAATTAGGGACGGCTAGTGCAGATAGCCCTCGTGTAGCTTTGCGCGAAATTCAAAACAAACAAAGCAGTACATTTAATTTCCACAGTCACGCTATAACAAACAACGATCGTCTCACGTGCTCAACAATACGTATCTCTCTCAATTACCCATTGTTGCCGTCACGTCTTGACCGTCTTATATATACAAGAATACCGAAATCTAGTGACCTTCCGAGGCTTCATGAACGTTCTAGAAGCGCGTGACGTGTTACTAGCCTCAAGTGACCTCCGCTGTCGTAACAATATTTTATACCTATGCCAATTAAATCAACAATGATTACATTAATCAATAACACAAGGACTTACCAACAATATATTATATATCCATAATAATTTAATTAACAATGGTTATATTGATCAAGAACACAAGGGTTTACCAACAATATATTTTATATCCATAACAATTAAATCAAGAATGGTTACATTAATCAGTAACATAAGGGCTTATCACCAATAAATTATATACCAATGGTAATTAAATCAACAGTGATTACATTAATCAATGACACAAGGACTTGTCAACAACATAGTATATACCTATGCCAATTAAACCAACAATAATTACATTAATCAATAACACAAGGACTTATCAACAATCTAGTATATACCCATGCCAATTAAACCAACAATAATTACATTAATCAATAACACAAGGACTTATCATCAATGTATTATCTTGATATTTTCTGCAATTTTAATCAAAAATGTGGTGTGTCGTGGAATGGTGTGTATTCCGCTGTTGAAAGTCAATAATCTTACGACATGCAACGATAATGATCTATCACCCAATTAATTTAATACAACAGCAGAACGACTTTTTTTTCTTTTTTTACTGTCGTGAACCGTTTAATCAGTGATGGTTCGTTTAGGCTTAACTACGTCACATGCTTAAAAAAGCGACGCTAAGAATTGGGCTCACATTATAAGCTAAATAAAAAATGCAATAACCAAATTATCAACTAAAATCAGAGTTCATGATCATCCCCAGCTGGTTTTAACCGCTTTTTACAGGTTTCTAGTGAGTAATGCTTGGTTACTTTTTATTTTTTTCTGTCTGAGAACTAATATCAGATGACTGTTTCATATCTTTAAAATATTGTGTAATGATGTAAAAACATTTTTATTAAACTGTTTGTTTGTTGAATTTCCCGCAAAATTACTCCGGGAGTATCTGTGCTAGCCGTCCCTAATTTTGAAGTGAGAGTAGAGGGAAGGTGCTAGTTAACATCATATACTGCCAACTCGTGAGATATTTTTTTACCAACGAATACATTTATATGATGCACGTGTTAGCACGTCATAGTTTTTTGATTCAGTGTTTAAAATATTCATTTATAGTTTGACTTTATGAACCTTAAACGCCCCTATTTTCTGTAATTTTTCTTAGTGCGTTATTTACTTCTTTACAATTTTATACGAATGACTTCTTTTCAAAAATAACAAAAAATACAATTAAAAGAATTCATGTTTTGTTTTCCGTCTGACATTTGTTAACCTGTACCTCAAATTTTGACAGTGAGTGATATTTGCATGTAATATTCTAATCCATTACTCAAATCAGAATAAGCAAGCCGAAGCCTAACTGAAGGTTAAACATTCATGTTGTTGATTGACATGAAAATTTACACTTTCTCTGGTTTCCGAGCTGTAGCAATCAAAATCCTTAAATATTGATGATTGAAATTTTGCATGCACACTTCTTCGCACCTGAATGCGATTTATGGTTTCTTGCTAAAAGTTTTGGCCATTTCGGTTGCAGCAAGATTTTTAAACTACCATGTTATAGGCTTAGCGTTCCCGTTTGCATAAGGTTTATAGAGCGAGTATTTATTTGTTTGTAATTAAGCACAAAGCTACACAATGGGCTATCTGTGCTCTGCCCACCACGGGTATCGAAACCGGGATTCTAGCGTTGTAAATCTAGAGTGAGTGTTATACTAATTTGCTATATATTTTTTTTGTGTGAGATAACTCCTCGAAGGTGCTGCCCGCATGTAATCTGGTTGAAAATTATAATATTATTTCTTAGCAAAGTAAATCACTATATACGTGTTATTGATAGCTGTTATTGCATTAAGTGAATCTTTTATCTGTATTCATGCATGATATAATGGATTATTTTATGCCATTAGTTTTCTTTTTTTTGTTTACTTTACAGCATTACTATATCTGTTGCATGATTCAATTGTAATTTATTCTGCTATAATTTGACCAATAAACCTGAACACGTGACTTATAAGGATGTTTCTAAGCTATCGTTTAAGATTCGATTTTACGAAGTGCCGAGCGTGGCCAAGTGGTTAGTGTGCCATACAGTTGGCTAGCTGTCTACACTCGTATATTCACGTTGAGGGACGGTTAGCTTAGCATAACCGAAACAAACAATGTATTTAAAAGGTTTAGATACATTCAGTATACATCTGTTTAAAGGGCTGTAGGTACATTCAGCTGTTTTTGTCTGCAGTGCGCAGTGTGTGTAAGCATGCATAAAAAAGAATGCCCTAATACTAATTTTCGGTGCTAATATATAGAGGTTTAAAGGCGTTATATTAATAGAATTTAGTATTCGATGACGAAGAACCCACTTTGAGACTAATAATGCCTGGAGACGGCTTGAATGGGTAATGAAGAAAAACTTTAATAAAAGTT
>NW_013672267.1:4564-13955 GCF_000517525.1 Limulus polyphemus
AACTTTTATTAAAGTTTTTCTTCATTACCCATTCAAGCCGTCTCCAGCCGTTATTAGAATTTAGTATATGTAAATCCACAAGTCAAATGATAACTACAACTGATATAAAAGTCGCATGTGGAAAATGTATCAGAACTAAATTCTGACAGTGGAAGTATGACAGATTGTATTGTAATAACAGAGTAGAGAAGAATAATTTATCTTGTCAGCTGTGTTCCAAAGTAATTGAACAAGCCTGTGTGGACTTTGACGAAAAAAAGACAGTTATATATAACTCTGAATACAACTATGATAACCAACAGTATAACAAACATTTGTATATACGTTTGACTTGTTTTAATACATTATTTTAAAACAAGTGGACTGTTTGTTTATTGTTGACACCTTTTGTAAAGAATCCGGACCATACATACATAAAACCTGACACTGTGGAAACTACGCTATAGGGCTATTCTCAAGGTGCTCGGTCGTCAGATACAACATGACTGGACGTTGTGAAATGGACTGTGACAAAGCAGCGCGGCTCCAGAAGCATTTAGTGTAACTTACTCAACTTTCTTGTATGTGACACATAGAAAAGTTTCACGGCCAAAACCTACCTGAGATAAATCTGTGCTCAGTATAGTGAGGGAGAATTGCTTATTATTGGAAGAGTCCATCAACTAGAAAACTTTGTCTCAAGATTCATTTCACTGTTTACTGTTTGGTATTGATCTCCGAATAAAAGTATCGAAATAACTATTATTTCCCTGCGCGTATACGTGGTAAGTGAAGACATATTTCGGCATAACATTGGTCTGTCTTCGTGTTCCCCAAAATAAAACCCTTTCATTATGCCTAGAAATCGTCGTTTGTCAATTTACTTATTTGTATATCTTGTGGTGTTTGTACATTGGCGTTCACACCAAGTCACGCTTAAGTAAATGTTGTAAGAACAGTGTTGTGTGTGTGTGGTGCACGCCAATCTAAACAAAATCTCCAATGACCCCAACGTTTATTACACTAATATTGTGGCGACGTAAAAACTATGAAGAGAGGAAAGCGGTTCCTGAAGAAGGCTTAAAGTTGTATATATAATTCTATGTTTATTTGTAGATGTTTTACACTAACTGGTGGCTAAACGATATTTAAGGTTGTTTTATTTGAAGTTAAGCGCAAAGCCACACAAAGGGCTGTATGCGCTCTACCCACCACGGCCATCGAAACTCGGTTTTTAGCGTTGTAAGTCCACAGACATACCGCTGTGCCACTGGGGGGCGATTTAAAGTGGGAAGAGCACAGATAGCCTATTGTGTAGTTTTATGTTTAAAAACAAACAAATTAAATTTGGGAAAGGTTATCTCCACGCCCATAATAAATACAAATGATGACGACGATACTAACGGCATGAAATATTTGATTATTTCCTCCTTCTTTCAGTTGATTTGAAAGCTCGCATTAAGAGTTTGTAGCTTATCTTTGAAGACCAAAAGGCACCCACATCGTGTCTGTCTCATTCGGAGATGAAGCCTGTGTAAGATTATATTGTAGTTTGTTGTTTCATCAAAATCGGGGAGGTGGGGAATTGAATGATTGACTTTGGTCGAATAACAATATATAATCGCCATTTCCTGATATTCTTAACTTGAAAAGACGAAGATAAAGCCTAGTGTACGTCATGTGATCCAGTTAAGGATTTCATCACCTTTTATCGGACATTTGCAGATTTTTTCTGGGCACTTGCGTTGTTTGCCTAAAACTTCGTCGCAACAAGAAATTATGTATATTTCTCCAGAGATCCCCCCCCCCTAAAAAAAAGACGGATAAAAATTTTGTCGATAGAATTCACAGAAAAGTTTATATGTGCTTATATTGAGGTGGTGTACCCGCCCCCTCCCCTGATCATAATAGTTAGGTTATTCCACCTGAAGTTCCAGTACACTTTACATAATTCTCATAAGGTTTATTTTTCCCATACATTGATTTACGACATATATTAAGAACTTCGATTTGTGGAATTAACTTCAATTACTTAGTTACACGTTAGTTTTTAGTTCTGTAGTTATCTTACTTTGATAAGAACTTGCTTATAATTATCCTAATACAAGTCTGCTGTTAAGTTCGAAAAACTGAACTGTTGGTAGGTAAGGCATGCTATTCCTAAAGTGCCTGAAGCTTATGAGATGTTAATTGGCTTACAGCTGGAAATTTTGTTTGTTTTGTTGAATCTTGTTCAAAGCTACTCGAGGGCTGTCTGTGCCTAACCCTTAATTTAGAAATGATAGACTAGGGGGAAGGCAACTAGTCAACGCCAGTCACCGCCAACTCTTGGACTACTTTTTACCAACGAATTGTGGAATTGACCGACATACCATTATGCCCCCGTGGCTGAAAGAGTAAGCATGTTCGGTCACGGGATTCGAACCCGCAATTCGCAGATTACAAGGTGAAAACTAAACAGAATTCTATTTTACATTGTTCACTTAGTACATACCTTAGTGGACTAACTTAAGTCTATAGTTGGCCAGTCACGGGTTGGATTACCTGTAGTGAGTATTTTACATTTTTCACTTAGTGCATACCTTACTGGACTAACTTAAGTCTTCTCCCCAGGTAATCCAACCCGTGACTGGCCAGCTATAGACTTAAGTTAGTCCAGTAAGGTATGTACTAAGTGAACAATGTAAAATAGTCTCCACAGGTAATCCAACCCGTGACTGGCCAGATATAGATAAAGAACATGAATTGAGAGGGAGATATGACGCTATAGTTGCAGCTCTGTAAAAGTCAAGTCCAACCTGTGCTGCACGTAGTCGTTTATTGGGGTCAACCACACCTGTACTTGTAACATAACCCAGCTTTAATTTAAATTTATTTCTATTTTATCAATCTTACTTACAGTTTTCGATTATTGAGCCTTTTTTCACTCGTTTTACTTTATTTCATCTTGTCTCTTAGTTTGTTTAGTAAAGTCTTGTTCGTATCGTGTCACTACAACGAGTCCGATTATTTTCCTTTTAACAGTTAAGTTGTCAAACCTTTCGTGATCAAACCCGAAGTACCACAATGCGATTTTGGTCGAACAGCTCATGATGTCACAGGCAACATTATTTTCGATTTTTCCGGTTCATCTAACTCACTACCAGTACATGTGATGAGCTGTTACCGACCCCCTCCCCCCATTACAATGTTTTTAAACAATTGACGCCTCCTCTCCCGTTACATCTGACTCGACAGAAATATAAAGCACAAATAATATATCTCATGATGAACTTGGTAAAAACAGTGATACAGCGCAGACGCAATGGAAATTACTTGGTGCTCAGCCAATAAGAAGTTGCCGTGAAGCCATACAGGCTCGTTTTGTTCACGTGATAACGCCGTGTTAAAACTGCTCCCGCTCTCACCTAGTATTATTGCTCGTTGTCAGAGCGTATATACTGTTTGCGTGTGGATCACGTAGAAAGCCTTATGTTCTTACGGTCCTGAGATGTGAGAGGGAAACAGCTTTACAGGGACTTTTATAGACATTCCAACCAAAGAGACCCCCAGTTTGAACCGTAAGTGTTAACGCTATGTAATTTTTGTTTAATTTGTGAATTCTTAACGAATTCAAAAGCATATTTAATGTCCTTGATAAATAATAACGATTAGGAACTGTACGAGTATAATAATGCTTGGTTTTGTCACGTACAAATAACATAACTTTAAGTTTATAGAACATCAAGTGGTGATCAGTTTGCTTTACTTGTTTGTTAGAATTCTTTATTTTAGAGTGAAACGCTGTTTTCGCAGTATGGTTTCTTGACATTTTATACGTTTGTATTTACTCGTATTTTTCTATTGCTTGATTGATTATTCATGTAACGAATCACAATTGTATTATTATAGCTTTGTTTCCGGATGTAGACATTTTTATTATCTGTTATAGAAATGTGTTTAAAGTAGAAATGGATATATAAAAAGACCTAGTTATTAGAGGTAACAATGGAACGTTACAAACGAAAATAAATGTCTGTTTAATAATATAATGTAATAGAACAGATGCACCTAATGTATATTCTCACTTGAGTTACAGTATTTGCCCAATGTAAGGTGTGTTTATTTGTTCTAATATTTTATACACGTGCGCAATACTGTCACTGAGTGCGTAAGCGCGACCCTCGTTATACTGTGGCTCAAAATTATTGCTTATCAAACTACGAGAATGCTCTTGGCAAACTTTGTCTGCATTATACGAATCTGATTAAAACTGTGGCTTTTTGTACATGCATAGTTTCGTGTATTATAAGATACTTTCGTTGTAACTATTTTTGTAATGCTGCAGCTTGCATATTTCATCTGAAGTTTGGTGTACTCAAACTTTCTAGTAAACATTAGACCAGCTCTTTTTATATAACGTGAATAATTAACGTCTTTCTATAACCATAAAGTCCACAACATGTACATGCTCAACCTTCCAGTAAGGTCATTTCAAACTGACCTTGTTTTGATACAAACATGCTAATTACCCCAAAGTTGTTTACTGATTAGATTAGCAAAGGCATGCAGCCTTGATACATCGCTGTTTCATCCAACTGGATGGCAGATGAGACGTAGTATTGTTATTTTTTAGCGCTAAGCTACTTGCGCTCTGTACACCGCAGGGAATCGAACCTCCGATTTTAAGTACTGTTAGCGCGGAACCTTATCACTGATTGCCGGGGAACTGATATTTGTTTGGAAAGATAGTTTATTACACCTGTGTGTAGCCCTCGAATAAAAGATAGTTTATTACACCAGGGTGTAGCCCTCGAATAAAAGATAGTTTATTACACCTGTGTGTAGTCCTCGAATAAAAGTTAAGTAAAAAATCAGTAAGGAAGAACTGTTACATTGTCCAGGTTAGTGGAATGCTGTTTTCTATAGTTTCAAGACTAATTATTCCATTTCATAAGGGGCCTGTTGGTTAGGGCACTCATATAGCAATTTGTAGGTTCGAATCCACATCACTGAACATGCATACTTTTTCAGGGGGCATTATAACGTGAATGTCAATCCCACAATTCGTTGATAAAAGAGTAGCCCAAGAGCTGATGGTAAGTGGTGTTGACTAGCTGCCTCTCCTCTAGTCTGTCACTGCTAAATTAGGAATGACTAGTGCTGATAACCCTTGAGTAGCTTTGCACAAAATTCAAAACAAATCAAACCATTTCATAAGTCACTTTAGCATCAAAACGTTTCACTGTTTTCTGTAAAATAAAAGAGTTTAGCAAGAAAGACCCAATTTTTTTATATTGTAAAAGCATTGTATTTCTTCTGTTTCTTGCAGACTGATTAAAATCATCTGTTTTTCAACTTAAGTAAGTGTATTTTTAATACTTTCAGGCTCCAAGTTGGTGATTAACTGACTAAAGAATTTTGTAACCAAGATATGACAGGATATTGGTAAAATTAAGGAGTTAACAATGTCACCTGCAGTTGGGAATAGTAAAACTGGACGATTTTGCTTTCCAGAAGAAACAAATAAGCCTTCCAGGCCAACTGCTCGATTCTCACTACGTAATTGTTTTTTCTGGCGTGAAGAAAAGAATAAAATGCATGGACTTTTAAAATCAAACTCATTTGAAGAACATCATGAAACAGAAAAGAAACTAGTTCCAAAATCAAAATCTTGTGATACTGGTGTTGCTGCTTACCTAATATCATCAAAAAACAAATCCTCCTCGCTGATTTTAAAGACAGTTCCTACTGTGGTTAAAAAGTCCACATCACCGCGTGATCAAGAAGGTTTAAAAGTACCTTCAGCATCCAAACTATTCAAGATGTCCTTTAGTAGTAACGATATTTGTAAATCCTGGTCCTTACCTAAGCTTACGTCACATATTAGTCAGCCCCACATACAAATGAATTCTAAAAATCTTGGCTTGTCTTCCAGTCAGGTCCATGTCCTCAGAAAGGGCCCTCACTCTGTATCAGATCTCTTAACCCTAGCAGCCACAAGCAGTAAGGATTTGTCAGCCATTTCTCTTCAAAAGACATCATTTCGAAAGGATTCAGGATTTTATAGAAACGATCAAACAAGTCACCTAGTTATTTGTAAACTGTGTCTAATGATGGTACCCCAGGGGGCACTGTATCAGCTTAAAGGATGCGGATGCTTTTTCTGTGAAATGGTAGGTCAACAGATTTATTTCATCTACAGCATTCCTCATATTCATTGTGGCTAAAAATGAAATCACAGGTACAAATATTTTGTGGTTCAACACGTTATGAATGAGTTACTGTTAAGTTTAAAAGATTTATTCGGTCTCTGTGTTTAAACACTAATAGACATAGTTTTAACTTTGGTCTCCATACTATTGTATTCTATACTGTTTTTTGTTATTTTAGACATTCCTATTGTTGTTGTCTAGAGTTACTTTTAGCATTCTGTGATGGTGTGGCATAATAACTAGAAGTTTCTTGAAGAGTTTAGGAAGTGAATTCACCAACATAAAAAGTGTGTTAAGGTAAAATAGGTGGTGATTAACATAGTTTGTTACAGAGGATTGATGTTCAATTATTGGGTTAGCGAGTTTATTAGTCAGTTTGTTTCTTTGCTCAGTTTTTGAATATCATGTTTGTGTTTCAACAAAGAAATAGAGAAACACAAAAGTGTTATACCCACAAGAGAAGTTAGCAAGTGAAATTGTTGTATTAGCATCTACTTTGAACTCATGCATGTCAATGAACATCAGTTAGGCCAACTTGCAGAATTTGAAGTTCAAGAATTAAAACTTTTATTATCATTAAGCAGACTGGACTTATTGTTATTATTTTTTGCTAAATAATTCAAAAGAATCTGTGCTTATTCAACATAGTCAATCATCATCTAATCTAGATAACTTGTGTTTTTGTACTGCTGAACCTGTTTCCTAATCTTTCATGAAGATTCCAGGTACTAAGCCACACTCATCACGTGACATAAAAACTCCCTCTGGCAAAACAACAGTACAGATGTGTAAGTTTTTGTGTCCACATGATTTCTGAACCATTCTTACACAGGGCCAACAGTTAGTGTGACATTCTTGAATGTGCATGGAACCAATTGTTTGTCTTTCTATAGAAACAGTAGCATGTTTCATTTTTCCATTACCTTAGTAGTTTCGTTATATTAAATACAGAATATATATACATATGTAACAATCATTGTAGTTTAATTTATTATCATAGTGGTTTATTCAAATGTGGTTTCATAGTTGTTTTTTCATCTGTATCAAATATGTGTGTTATTTGTTTACTTATTTTTATTTGTGGGGATTCTGTAAAACTCCAATTGTTTTGTATTTTTTTTTTAAATGTTTCAAATATTACATTATCTTCTGTTATAAGCATATATATGTATATATTTCTTTGCACATCTTGTTTTTGTTAATATATATCAAAGATACATGAATGTTGAACTGGCAACTTACTGACTTTTAGACTTTGTTCATTTGATGTTGAATCTTTTGTTACACAATATGAAGGTGACTCAGAAATTATCTTTGTCAGATGGATGATGTTAAACTAATTATATATGCTTGTTCTAGCTTCACTCCTTATGTAATAAAACCAGAGTGACTGTAGAAAAGTTTATGCGTAGAATAAGTTAAAGAACCAAATTTATTAATCTTTAATGTATCATATAGGCTTCTCAAGAAAGTTTTTTTTTTGTGTGTAGTGTCTACAACAGTACTTAACTGTCAACATTCAGGATGGAAATGTAATTATTACTTGTCCAGATGGAGAATGTGGGAAAGCAGCCAAGATCCTGGTTTCTGAGGTATGTTGTATAAGGTGGGAATGAAAATGTATGCTACTGAAACAAAAGATGTTAAAGTGCTTGTTCTCTGTAGTATTTATTATTTTGTACACTGTTTGTGGTTCTGTTCAGTTTTTATAATATTGATCTTACTGATGGAAGATATTAACAGGGCTTGCATCAAATCTGGTAGAATTGTGGAAAAGTATTACTATAAAGATTTGTCTTGGAAGTCCTTGAAAAAAATGACTGTTTTTGAGCCGTGGACCTAAAGTTTCAGTTTCCATAATAAACAAAAAAACATCCTATGAAGTAATTGACTTAATTTAAAAAACAAATTTTCATCAGATTTGTTTTGTGTTGGCTGTTGGCCCATTTTGAAACTCATACTTCACCAGACCCAAAACTATTGCAATTTTCACTGGTGAGCACATTTCAAGAAAAAAAGTCCAAGTTTAAAGCTGATTGGCAGTGTTCGAAAGTGCTGTAAATTGGATTATTGATCCTGGGATTTTCTTATGAAAACTCTATATGTAAACTCTGACTGCTTATTATTATTATTTTAAGATACTGACTGACTGTTAAATATGTTTTAGTATAAGTTTATGTTTTAAAACATTTTTTTTTGTTTTGTTCTACCTAAACAATTATATTATGTGAAAAGACTTATGAATGTACGAGCCCCTTGATTTTTTATTATTATTACTCAGTTTCACATATTCCTCCCCTCAATGAAGTACGTCAAGAAATTATTAACCCTTTGGCTGCATAGTTCGAATATATCAAATGAACATTTATACTCATTGCCTGCTCAGTTCAGTTTTCAACTAACATTACTTTCAGAAAGTACAGCTTCTTTCAATATTGAAAAAGTAATACACAGGGTCAAATTCATACTTTTATTTGTTGGTGGACACTTTTTGGGAATCAGCCTGAAAATTTATTGGGCAGTGAAGTGGTTAAGATGTACTTGGTTTGATTGGGACTGTACGAGAAAATAGGTACTGTAAGTAACTAACTTGCATATAATCTCTCTGTTTTTTTGATAATATTTGTAGTTATTACCTGGCTTTTTTATAAAAATATATCTACATATGTAGTGAGTTTTGAACACAGAAGTTTTGTATGAAAATTTCAACTTTATGCTGTACACAAAATTATGGGATTCTTGAAATTAGCAGGTCAGAATTTTGCATTTTGGTAAAGTAAGAAAATACAATATTAAACTGACAAGAGAAATCAAATTCCAGAAGCGAGATGTAAATGAAAAAGTTGGCATTTGCTTTGACACTTGAATTATTTACTTTTGGTATACAAATAATTAACAACCAAGCACTTCTTATTTCTCCTGCATTCTGACTCAAGATCTGTGATATAATATTAACAACCAAGCACTTCTTATTTCTCCTGCATTCTGACTCAAGATCTGTGATATAATATTAACAACCAAGCACTTCTTATTTCTCCTGCATTCTGACTCAAGATCTGTGATATAATATTAACAACCAAGTCACTTCTTATTTCTCCTGCATTCTGACTCAAGATCTGTGATATAATAATACATTGTTTTAGGTAGTAAAAGTTGGTGTAACCCAGAAGTTATAAACAGTTCAAAGATTAACTAATAGTAGTAAGTTAGAAGTAGTA
>NW_013672267.1:13976-27035 GCF_000517525.1 Limulus polyphemus
ATTATTACGTTTAGGTTATAACTAAATAATTAACTAACCAAGCACTTCTTATTTCTCCTGCTATTCTGACTCAAGATCTGTGATATAATATTAACAACCAAGCACTTCTTATTTCTCCTGCATTCTGACTCAAGATCTGTGATATAATATTAACAACCAAGCACTTCTTATTTCTCCTGCATTCTGACTCAAGATCTGTGATATAATATTAACAACCGAGCACTTCTTATTTCTCCTGCATTCTGACTCAAGATCTGTGATATAATAATACATTTGTTTTTAGGTAGAAAAGTTGGTGAACCCAGAAGTTTATAAACAGTTCAAAAGATTTAAACTAAATAGAGGTAAGTTAGAAGTGACTGTGCTTGAAATCATTCTAATGTAAACTGACATTACACTTTCTGATTTCAAATTAAAAGGCCTTAGTGGACTAGTTTTGAACACGTTGGTGTGAAGATTCATAATTATAATGGATTTAATTTCTATTCTTTTTTTTTGATAAGTTTACAGGTCTTTAGGAATCAGAAAGTTTTCTTTTAAAGTATGCTAAACCATTTTAACCTTAATATTTTTCTTGTAAAAACTATAAAAGCCATAGAGAACATTATAAATGTTATTCTTTTTATCTCTTCCACTTGAATGTTATGATTACAAAAATAGATTGATCCCACAAGAAATGGAAATGTTACTATAGTTGGATCTTCCATTAGACTGTTATGGTTACAGAAGTATAACTGGAACCCACAAGAGTTAGAAACATTACTAGGATTGACTCTTCCATTAGACTGTTATGGTTACAGATGTATAACTGGATCCCACGAGAATTAGAAACATTACTAGGATTGACTCTTCCATTAGACTGTTATGGTTACAGAAGTATAACTGGATCCCACAAGAGTTAGAAACATTACTAGGATTGACTCTTCCATTAGACTGTTATGGTTACAGAAGTATAACTGGACCCCACGAGAATTAGAAACATTACTAGGATTGACTCTTCCATTAGACTGTTATGGTTACAGAAGTATAACTGGATCCCACAAGAGTTAGAAACATTACTAGGATTGACTCTTCCATTTAACTGTTATGGTTACAGAAGTAGAACTGGATCCCACAAGAACTTGGTGTCCTGGAATAAATTGTGAAACGATATGCTATGTTAGGCCTACTGTGAAAGGTGAAGAGAATGTGGCTGTTTTTTGTCCTAAGGTAAGTGTATTCAGGTCTTTGAGTACTTTAAGGCATAGAAGGATTTACCAATAGACATATTTCCAGGTTATAAGCAAAGCAAGAAACATCTTAAGTTTAACTGAAGTAAAGTGATATCTTAATACATAATAATAAACTGATAATATTGATAATCTCACTGTCCTGTTGTAAAAACTTGGTGAAGGTAATATGTAAATCACAGAAGTTATTAGTACCAGTTTCAGTGTACTGTTTATCGTACCTCTGCTCTTCAAATTATAAGTTTTTTTCGAAGATTAAACATATTACTTAAGGAGAATTTGAGTTTAATTACATTTATCCTAATTATCAGACATATTGGCAACCATGTTTCTGTATGAGTAACTTAATGTATACACATGATTATAGAAGGTTTGATGTTTCCTTTGCAGTGTGGCTTTGCATTTTGCTCTGTATGTAAGGAAAAGTGGCATCCATCTAAAACCTGCGATGAGCTGAGGAAAGATATGATAGATGAAGAGGAGTAAGTGTCGCCCTCTAGTGTTTTGTTTGGAACTGGCATGTGCAAGCTCATTGATACGTTATTACTGTTTAATACTAAATAAAGACGTATTATATTAATAGTTTGGAATAATACCAACACTGTAAATTAAAGACTGCTTTAGCTCAATCTAGAGTCAAAAATAATGTGCAGCCTGCACCATCAAATATTATTTTTTCTTCTCCTTGGTCTGAAAATGTTAAAATCATACGCTCCAATTTCATCATGTCTATTTTTTCTGGTATTGTTTTGCCTTGAATTTATTAGTTTTATGTTTCGTCTACAGCCCTCTACCAGTGGATGTTAACAATTCCAGCATTAAGCGTTGTCCTAACTGTCATATTTTAATTGAACGAGATGAAGGATGTGCACAGATGATGTGTAAAAGATGTAAACATGTTTTCTGTTGGTACTGTTTAACATCACTGGATGTAAGTTGTTGTTTTACTCTGTGTTTTATATATTTCAATCTTTTTTATACAAGTTTCTATATCAGATATTCTTGTTCACACTTGTGAATTACATTGTTGTACTAGAAGTTCAGTAGAATTAGTTAATCATATTTCTGTACTAAACAATGCTGCTGCTGCTCTAGACTTTGTTTACAATATTTATAAGTACCTACAAAACTTCACTTTCAAGGTTAAATTGACAATATTTGCTATGTACATGTATGTGTTGTAGCATCTCATTACTGGTGCATTAATGTGATTGTGTATCACAACTAGTGTTTTGACTTTCTTTCTTTAATTGTTAGGATGACTTTCTCCTGAGACATTATGATAAAGGACCTTGTAAGAATAAACTTGGCCATACCAGAGCTTCTGTTGTGTGGCATCGAACTCAGGTGAGTTTACGTATGTGGTACTTGGAGTGTGCTGTGGTTTGTTTCTTTTATTGTTCACTTTGAGCTGTTTTAAGTGTGTTATCAACTAGCTATATAACATGTTTAATATGTTACATAATAAAATGATAACTTAAAGAACTGTTACGTACATATTGTAGTGGAATCTCCAGAAATGGTAAAGTTTTTTTTAATTGCATAGTGAACCATAAACAGTGCCACCAACATAATATTTGCAACTGACTCGCAGGCACTAATGCATAAAATTTAGAATGGTTGGTCTCCAGATGGATGGGAGAAAGTAAAACACCGAGAGAAGCTTCAATATCGGACCCAGCATTACTTTAGTGTTAGTAAATTGACCTTCTGTGTACCAGTAAGATTAAAATGGCAATGGTTGAAGATCTTCATCAACATTAAAGTATCATGTGGTGTAGCTAGGAAACGCAAACAGAATGAGGAATAAATAGGACAGCATACAGCCAGAAGGTCACTGGTAACATCAGTAAAAGAACTCTCTTCTACTTCCAGTAACAACCAGAAGGTCACTGGTAACATCAGTAAAGGAACTCTCTTCTACTTCCAGTAACAGCCAGAAGTACACTGGTAACATCAGTAAAGGAACTCTCTTCTACTTCCAGTAACAGCCAGAAGTACACTGGTAACATCAGTAAAGGAACTCTCTTCTACTTCCAGTAACAGCCAGAAGTACACTGGTAACATCAGTAAAGGAACTCTCTTCTACTTCCAGTAACAACCAGAAGGTCACTGGTAACATCAGTAAAGGAACTCTCTTCTACTTCCAGTAACAGCCAGAAGTCCACTGGTAACATCAGTAATGGAAATCTCTTCTACTTCCAGTAACAACCAGAAGGTCACTGGTAACATCAGTAATGGAAATCTCTTCTAATCTCTATGAGACAGTCGGCCTGTTGTCTGGACCTGTTGGCACAACTCCTGGCATTGATTGTCACTTAGTACTCGATTTGAACCATATAACAGTTTTAGTATAAAATCAGTTTAAGGTTTGTATTTTAATATATTTAAGCAACTGAGAGCCCTTTCATAATACAATATTCAATTTGTCTTGGAAATTCTAAATCTTTCATCTAAACACATGATTTCACTGTGGAATATTTTGCATCAGAAAGGACTGTTGCATACCCTTTCAAAAAGTAATCAATTTTTGGTGGCATCACATTATCTGTGTAATGTCAAAATGTAGTTCTGTTACATTCTGTTCCACTGTGGCTTAATGGCACCTGTGTTTGTTACACAATTTGTTGATTAATTTGCATATTTCAAATCATTTCAATATAAGGTACTCAATCCTCTGCAACAAAAATAAATTGACTTGTTAAACTAGGCAAAGGTATGATAAAAATGAGAAACACCAAATTCGGTATGTATACATTTGTATTATCTAGTTGATTTCATTTACTATATCAAGATGAAAAGCTGTCCATCTATCATACAGATATCTTGGCCATTGCAATACTGATCGACATTCAACTTGTTGCACTAAATGATTATGCTTTCTGTTGCGATTTTTTTTAATTCTTCCAGCCGTACACGTGTGTGTGTGTGTGTATATATATAAAATGGATAATACAATAATTTGGGCATATAATTACATGTGAGAGTAGGTTGGTAGAGATAGCGATGAATAATAAAATGAAATCGGGTATACGTGGACCCCATGCTTGGTATTGCTGGCACATAAAAATCATAATCATTGGCTAAAATTCTCTAATATGTTTACTTGGTTGTCAAGAAGACAAATTGACACAACATCACCAAATTCTATCCAATCAGAAGTCTCGGCTATAACTATAATAAATTGCATGTTTTACCCACAATACATTTCAATTTTGAAAACGCCCTAAATAAAGGTAACTTCTTCAGCGCAGCAGGCTAACAAAGCCAAAATCAGGAAGACAGTCCAAAGAGAAGATCTTGAAATTCATAATAAAATTCAATGGTTTTACCATCACAATTAATAATTTGCAGGGTCATACAGTTGACCAAGTAGGAACAGGTCTCAGAGAATCGTTTTTTTTTTTTTGCATTTTTCATTGTATAAGGATTTATCAAGAAGAACATTTGATATACAGAAAATATACAGAAGTTAAAATGCTGATCAAGCAATATGTAAAGGAGATAACCTGATATACAGAAAATTTTTTTTTCGTGAAATACTAGAAATAGGATAATTATTCTCCTTACAAATATTGTTAGATTATAATTAATTTTTAGAAGAAGAATTTATCATTATTTACCATTATATGACAGAATAATGTTTATCTTGTATATTTTTACCTATGTAATGTACTTGAAATTAAGAACAGGTTATAAATTATCAAACTCAATATTTGCAGTATGCAAAAGATGAAATCAAGAAATGTTTAGTAGTTTAATATTAAAATTGGCTTGATTTATTTGTATTTGTTTAAGTGCAAAGCTACATAAAGCTCTGTGCTTTATTCACTGTGGTTATTAACACATCTTTTTTAGTGTATAAGTTATCAAGCTTACTGCTTAGCCATTAGGGTGACAACTTGTATTCAAATGCCAAGTCTTTTAACAGTTACAAAGTAGGCATAACAATAAACGAAACTACAAAATTGCGTTTATAAAAAGACAGTTATTTTTAGAATTTGCAAGATAGAATTAAGCCTTAACTGTGCTCATCTCCAGCTATCAGATCAATAATGTTTGCTGTAATTATAAGTTAATTCAATTTTTTAGCTGTTCCTCCTGTTGAGAAACTCAACTTTTTTCAATTATAAAAGTAGCGATTCAACACTGTTGAAGTTTTTTGCCTCGTGTTGCTCTGCTTGTGTAGAATACGTCAGCAAATCAGCAGGTATCGTCAAGCACGTTGAACCAGTACAGAGGAAAAGATTGTCTATACATTTCTACACGAGCGCATACAACTTACATTTTATATCTTAAGTTCTTAACAAAGAGGTAATAAGGCAATTTACCAAGAAATGTTGACCATCATAAAATACTGCATTACTAGGGTTAGCGTACAAACAGTAGATCATTACGATATTTATTAGTCACTCCAAAACTACGGTGATAACAACTCCTTTTACTTCGGAAGCAACAACAGTTACTGTCAGGTCTTAATTACAACTTGTACAGATAAAAATATAACCTTTGTATTACTTTACTTACTGATTTGGTTGTTATTAACACAAAGCTACACATCTATCTGTGCTCCTGCCCTCCACAGGTATCAATACCCAATTTATTTAGTGTCTTAACCTGCAAACTTACGGTTGATCACCGAGGAACACTTGTTGATGACCTCTTATATTAACTTTGTATTTAATGTAAATACAAACATTAAACTGTTGAAAGTAATCATAATTATCAAAATTAGTATATTATTATTAGTCAAGAACTATCAACATTAAATGTTGTTACATATTCACCAAGACCAAGATTGCTAGAAATACAGAAATGAGCAAGTTAAAAGACGAGTACTGACACCATTAGAAGATGGCACAGCATAGATGAAAATAACGTCTACAGCTGGTGGTTTAAACTAGGGTCCCATGTTATCTTAATTATTGCGTATGGTTCACATATTTCAATTAATTAAGATCATCCATACAGCTGGTGGTTTAAACTAGGGTCCCGTGTTATTTTATTTATTGCGTATGGTTCACATAGTTCAATTAACTAAGATCATCCATACAGCTGGTGGTTTAAACTAGGGTCCCGTGTTATTTTAATTATTGCGTATGGTTCACATATTTCAATTAACCAAGATCATCCATTGTTTTCTTTGCAGGTTGTGTGTATATTTGCTGGGTTTGGTTTTCTTCTACTGGTAGCATCTCCACTGTTGTTGCTCGGAGCTCCATGTTTTCTCTGCTGTCAGTGTAAACGTTGCAAACTAATTGATGAGGAGCCTACAGCTGTTTAAACGTTGCAAACTAATTGATGAGGAGCCTACAGCTGTTTAAACGTTGTAAACTAATTGATGAGGAGCCTACAGCTGTTTAAACGTTGTAAACTAATTGATGAGGAGCCTACAGCTGTTTAAGTCATCATATTACAAGCTGTTGATGGGATTGATGAACAACATGATAAGTTACATTAAAACCAGATTGTTGATGTGGTTTAGCTACTTTACTGGTAGAAGAATTTACTTGGAATATGTGAAAGTGAATCAGTTTGGACCTTGGAGGGAAGTATCTCCTGTGAAGTCGTCATACAAACTTCAGGGACAAGAAATATTTTGTTACATTAAAACCAGATTGTTGATGTGGTTTAGCTACATTACTGGTAGAAGAATTTCCTTGGAATATGTGAAAGTGAATCAGTTTGGACCTTGGAGGGAAGTATCTCCTGTGAAGTCGTCATACAAACTTCAGGGACAAGAAACATAAGTTACATTAAAACCAGATTGTTGATGTGGTTTAGCTACATTACTGGTAGAAGAATTTCCTTGGAATATGTGAAAGTGAATCAGTTTGGACCTTGGAGGGAAGTATCTCCTGTGAAGTCTTCATACAAACTTCAGGGACAAGAAATATTTTGTTAATTTTAAAACTTTTTGACAAGTATATACAGTTCAGTTGTCAAGTATTGTTTCATATTTAAGGTTCTTTACCATTGGAGCATTGAAGATAAGTTAATACGAGTCACTGTGGCTTTTAAACGTGCTTCATCTGGCAAAAATAAGCATTGAAAATTCCAAGATTTTGATATGTCTACCATGATTTTTTAAACTCTTGATGCAATTCAAACTATGACCCTTTTACATTATATCTGGATTTTGATACTAATTTTGTATTTATGTTAAGATGGTTGTTCGAGTGCAAGTTTTTTTACTTTTAAATTTAAAACTTAGGTGTACTATCCTCGTGCATGAACCTTTACTGCTAACCTGTATGCAGATTTTAAGCCATAGTATATATCTAGTCAGCCTGACTTAATTTTGGATGAAATAACGTTGCGTCAGACTCAGCTGTGTTTAAAAGGATTTTATGTAAAATGACGATTTACGTCACGGACCAATGTAAAATTAGATCATAATCTAAGTTTGTGACACTCCCTCTCTAAAAGTTTTTTGGAATGGACTGCATCAGATAGCTAAGAAATACCATGAAAGGAGGGGAAAAAAATTATCTTTGTACAAACCCAAAGTTAAACTGGACAAGAAATATTAACCTCTCTAGCACATGTCCTGTACAACTGTATTAATTTGATACTTTTTTGGCCTAACAGTTAATACAATCCAAATTTATTCAGTATTGCTAGCAAATGAAATAGACAACTAATAAGATTAAAATATTTATCAAAATGTGGTAAAATAGATATTTCATGTCACACGAGTAAGAATCTTATTAGCAGAACTTAGAGTTACACATTATTACATACTGTTTTTATAGCATGAAAACAAGATGCTTTACATGTTGCACGAATCTGTAGAATTAAACAAACTAAGGGTATTTAATATCCTGATGAATAACTGCTGAAACATCCAAGGTTCTTTTAACTTATTTCTGTAAACATTGCTTTTGAAATGCAAATGATGAATTAGGGGGGGTGGGTGTACAAGGTATTGATAAACCAGCAGCTTACAGACTACTCACTATACTATTTATTTTCTGAACAATACGTCATTATATTAAAACCATTGTCAAAAAACAGTTACTTTTGCATGTTTGAATATTTAAAATTTTTGGAGCAAAGGCAGAGTCTTTAGTAGACGAGTTTTGTCTATTGAATGGCATTATTAGAAACAAATAACCAGTGTTTTTATTTCTGAAAGGCTTTCGAATGGTAAACACTTGCATTAACCAATTTTACAGCTTAACTTAATACAACTTTTCTTACATTACTCCTTATAGGTTCATGTTACTGTAGTTGTTCTGTTGGTACCACTTATTTGAACCAAAGTTACAGTATCAACATTCAAGGTTTCAACAGACTAAGAATTTCATAGTTGAAGTGTTTTCTTTTTAGTAAAAATCGCTTTCTTTACAATAAAGGTTAGATAATGACCAAATGAACTGATGTCCAGTTTATCACTGTTGGTCCACATCGACTAACCAATTGTAGATTACTCTGTAATGGTATATATTTTTTTTTTTAAATATTTATTGGGTGGTTTTTTAAATTGAAATTTCTTGTAACTTCTGTTTTGCAAGAGTTGCCCAAGCAGTTCTCTGTAGAAACTACCAAGTTTCACTGAGTAAACACTTGTACTTGATAAGTTTAACATAACTAGTTAGACATTGTTCATGAACTTACAGCTAGTAGAAGGAAAAAAGATAGTTTATTGTGGAAATGATATATACCCTCCCCCCAAAACAACTTAAGCAGTTAGTACATCAACCAAACTTATATAACTTACAACTCCCATGCCACATCATTATACCAAGTTCAAAAATAAAAATTTAACATTCAGTTTACTTACACAAAAGTTTGATATAATAGTGGAGAGCTACAATTTAAAAAGTTTACAGTTAATTTAAAAACACGCACAACTGAACTTGTTACAAGATGTGTACTATGCATTATTAACATAGAGGATCATGCTTGATATACACATTTTCTCCTAAAAGCTTTAGGATTTAATATATTTATGTTTAGAAATTGTGATAACGTTCCTCTTACAACTAAGTGTGTGGTGAGAAAAATAGTAATAAACTACAAATGTATTAGTTTTTTTTTTTTTGTTTTATTTTTTTTTTCTAAATGTTATATTTACCAGTATATGATGCTACAAGTGTTACAACACAGACTTGTAAACACCACCTTCAATGTGGTGATTTTTTTTTCTTATTATATTAAAACTGGAATAAAATAGATAAAAGTAACATCAAATTTAAAAACTGTATTTTGAGTATTTGTTAAAAGTCTGCATCTAACCTAAAAGTATGTTCTTCTCGTTTGGCCATAACTCCACACCTTTGATATTCTCCTACCTTCTTCTCGAAGAAGTTTGTTTTTCCTTCTAGTGAAATATGCTCCATAAAGTCAAAGGGGTTTTCTTCCTTGTAGATCTGTTTTAAAATGAATAATAAGCTTCGTAAGTTAAGTTACTTATTCCCAAGTACAGGAAATTTAATGCAGTACCTTACCATAAGAAATTAAAGTTACAAGTAACAGACATCTGCTAACAGTTACTATACCAACATCCCCCTCATTTTCCAGATATAAGAGATAGTTACAGATGAAATATTTATCAAAATTAAGAATTGTATCACGTTAAACATTCTTCCATTACAAATATTTATTTATTTATTTATTTATTAATTAGAAAATGGTTAATTAATACTCTAACCAACAAATTTATTACTAAAGTAACTACAGAATCTTGCTTAACCTTATTGAATCCCAACTCCACCAACAGTCGGTCAGCAACAAATTCTATATACTGTTTCATAAGATCACAATTCATGCCAATTAGGGCAACTGGGAGGGCATCCGTCAGAAACTCCTGCTCTATCTTCACGGCGTCACCGATGATCTGGACCACACGTTCCTCTGACGGCTTATTCACGATATATTTGAAGAGAAGACATGCAAAATCTGCATGCAATCCCTAGAAAATACAATTTATTTTTCTACATCTCTCTCTCCAAAATAAAATTTAGTCAATGTTTGAAGACAGTGTGTAATCAGTAGAAATAAATACAAATGCTCAGCCAAAGAGGAAAGTTTTAGTTCTAAGAATAGATTTTAAAGTTGGATAACACTTCTATCTTTACAATATGCTTAACAACAGAAAGTTGCATTACAGAATTAAATTTTAAAAAATTAAAGTAGTAACTGATTAAAACATCTCGGGAGGAAGATCAGGAATTTACTATATTGTTGCGTCAGCGAGGTCACGTGACTACTATCACGTGTTACGAGGTGTAACAATATCTACACTAAAGCTTTCACTTTTCAATACTCTTAGATCTATACTAATTTTCAATAGTCCTGACAAAAAAATATAATATTATTATTATTATGCCAAATAACGTCTAAAAATGAAGTGGTGGCCAGTTTCAAAAATACTTACAAAAAGTTCTCCCCAAAATTTAGCTGTCGTATACCTTAGGAAATTTCATTAGACTTAAAGTCTCCCTCTAGTACTACTTAAATGGAAGTGGGTACCAAAGTTACACATTAGTGGATTATAAAATGTTAGTTCTACTTACTTTAACCGTTGTGAAATAGGAAACAGTTCACCTTGCATATTCTACTTTAAAGAGACACAACATATATAAAAAGCAGAGAGAGAGAGAGTCCACAGAACTGGTATTTACCTCATCTCTGCTTATCAGTTCGTTACTGAAAGTCAAGCCAGGCATCATTCCCCTCTTCTTTAACCAGAAGATAGAGGCAAAGGAACCCGAAAAGAAGATCCCTTCTACAGCAGCGAAGGCTACAAGTCGCTCAGGAAATGGGGCAGCATTGTTATCAATCCAGTTCAGGGCCCAATCAGCCTTCTTCTTAACACAGGGTAAGGTTTCAATAGCATTGAAGAGTCTGTACCTAAACAAGCATAGTTAACATTCAATAGTGTGTTAGGATTCTGTTCTAGTCCACACTTAAAGTTGTTGTTTTTTGTATATTTTCTTTCAATAATTTTTTTTGTTATAATGAAACTTACTAAATTAGATGAGTATACCAGAAAACTTAAGTTATTACTGTGGCATTAAATGGCTAAAGGAAATCCACTAGAATATTTACCAGGGCTTATTTAATACAATTTGGAAATGAATGACTAGATATAATAATAAGCACTATTAGCACATTGTGTAAAAGCTGGTAATGGATTCACAAATTAATTCACTATATTTTATAAAATGTAAATACGTTTAAACTTTATTTATCTATCACAGGGTAGATTTTAACAGATCCATACGTATCACAATAAGCCATGTAATTAAAGTACTTCACAGAAACATGGATTTTTTTTAAGTCAGCCACTATACTAACCGTTCATCAGGGTCCTTCACATAAGTATCTATCAAGAGACTGTACATTTCAGAATGTATGTTCTCCACTGCAATCTGAAAGCTGTAGAAACAACGAGCTTCGGTAATCTGGACCTCCTGACAGAATCGTGCTACCTAAAAGAATATTCCCAGCACTGAAGCTGTAATTACATGCTGGTTTACTAAACATGTCAACATTTTCCTGCCAAACATTACTGTATCTTAAGGTTACGTCTCTCGTCGTTTGTTAATTTCCCGTAAAATTTCTTTCCGATGAAACTTTAGCGATAAAAGTCCTTTCTTAAATAAAACTAGTTTATTCTTTCTCAATACAACTTTGCAATACACTTAATTTCCACAGTCACGCTTAAACAAACGCTGTAATTCACAACGAACGAACGATTCACGCGCTTGACTCAATTGTCGTCACTATCTCTGTCTGCAATTCAATTACATTCCATTGTTCCCGTCACTTCTTGCCGGTCTTATATACAAGAATACCGCATGTCTAGTAAACACTCGAGGCTTCACGAAAGGACATGAATTTTCTAGAAGCTCATGACGTGTTACTAGCGTCACGCGACTTCCGCTGTCTTAACACACTATGATAAAAATTCGGGAGATCCAGTAACCCTTAACCTAAACAAAGATTTATTTTAGGTATTCAAGATACTGTGTAGTTCTTTCATAGGATTTAAACTACCTTTTTTAAATTCTATTATTCATAACTTGATCAGAAAGTATTTATATACCAAACCCAAGATTTAAAGCAAGCCAGGATTATTAAGCCAAACTAAGGGTTAAGTTCACAGAAAGAATAACTCAAATTTAGCTAAATTTCCAAAAAACACATTTCAACACAAGTTGAGCTTACAATGTAGAAATGTTCACCAAAACTTATATAAATCACAATTTACCAAGTTCTCCATCACTATTCCATCACTAGCAGCAAAGAAGGCCAACACGTGATTTATAAAGTGTCTTTCTTCAGGTTTTAACTTGTTCCAATCTGGAATGTCTTTAGACAAGTCCACTTCTTCAGCAGTCCAGAAGGAAGCCTCTGCTTTCTTGTACATATCCCAAATATCTGGGTACTCAATTGGTAAAATTACAAATCGTCCTGGGTTTTTTGTCAGAAGTAGTTCTTTGACTTCCTTCTTTCTCTCCGGAGTTTGTGTGCTTTGCACCTGCTAACATGAGAAAATAGGATCAAATAGGTTTTGAAGAGTCTAAAAAATGTCCAAATGTTTAACCACTGTGCATTAGCAAGGTTGAACTATTGTTCAAACAACAACATGGTGATAGCTTATACATTAATTTCTAAAAAGTATTTTATAATTAAAACTTTCAGTACCAGCTTTGCAGTGTTTAAAAACACTTCAATTATAGCAATGATCACACACAAATCATGAACACTTGTTCAACATTTCACACATGTTTACCCCCAAGCAAACATGGTGTTACGTCTCCGTTTGTTAATTGATTTTCCGTAACTTGTTCCGACGAAACTTAAGCGACACAAGTTC